>NC_080176.1:23939768-24157338 GCF_950295315.1 Erinaceus europaeus | reverse complement strand
ATCTGGGGAAAAGGACAAAGAGCCTTCTAGGAGCAGTGGGCTTGAGGAGGCCAGGCCAGGAGTTGCAGTGAAGCCCTGGGGGAAAATAAGTAAGATGTAGCTAACATAAGCAACAGGCACAGAATCCTTTGACTGATTCTCCAACAGCTGAGTGACTGGTTCTTTTTTTAAATGATTTTCTCCTTGTATTGGGGGGGGGAATTAATGGTTTACAGTTGATAGTAAGATATAGTAATTTGTATATGTGTAACATCTCTCAGTTTTTCATATAACACTCTAACCCCTACTAGGTCCTCCTCCGCCATCTTGTTCCAGGACCTGAACCCTCCCCCCAACCCCAGTCTTTTTTTGTTTGTTTGTTTGTTTCTTTATTGGGGAATTAATGTTTTACATTAGACAGTAAATACAATAGTTTGTACATGCATAACATTTCTCAGTTTTCCATATAACAATACAACCCCCACTAGGTTCTCTGTCATCCTTCTTGGACCTGTATTCTCCCCCCACCCTCATCCACCCCAGAGTCTTTTACTTTGGCACAATACACCAAAGCCAATCCAAGTTATTCTTTGTGTTTTCCTTTTTGTTATTTTTCCAAATTCTTTCTATGAGTGGGATCACCCATATTCATGCTTCTCTTTTTGGCTTCTCTCACTTCACATGATGTCTTCAAACTCCATCTAAGATGAAGTGAAAAACGTGAATTCACCATTTTTAATATGTAACTGAATAGTATTCCATCATGGAGCTAGATCACGATTTACTCAGCTGAATGACTGAGTCAATACTCCTTGAGTGATGGAAGAGAGGAATGGGGTCTGATGCTTTATCGTCGTGTGGTCCATGTCCCTCGCCAGGCACCTATTGGTGGCAACATGGACAAATTTAAAATCATGTTGATGGCTTTCCAGAGAGAAGGCTGAGTGGTAGAGCACAGGACTTGCATGTCTGAGGACCTGGAGGACCCAGGTTCAATTCTTGGCCCCACCATACATTAGAGCTTAGAAGCTTTCTGGTCGGTCTCTCATTTAAAAATTAATTAATTAGATCATGTTGAGTGGAAGAAATCAAAACTATTGTTTCACTTACATGAAGCTTGAATACTGAGTCTAGGCAGTAGAGGTACAGATAATGCTACCTTCTGAGGGTGCTGAGAGGGAGAACACTTGGGGTGGCAGCATGTCCCATGGCATGGCCAGGGGAAGTCCTATGGAGCATGTGCTGAAAAATGAATTGGGCTGTGCATTTAGATCTTGCTACTGGACCCCAAGTTCTATCTCAAAAAAAAAACCAACCAATAAATAAATAAATTAATAAATAAAAACAGAGAAAGAAAGATGAAGAAAGAAGAGAGGAAGAGCCACATGCTTTGAATCTACTTTTTAATGAATATTTATTTATTTATTTATTGTATCCAGGGCTGTCAGCATTAGGGTTCAGTGTTGGCACTATGAATCCATGGTTCCTGACGGCCATTTTTCTTTTTGTTTTCTTTCTATTTTATTATATGACAAGACAGAGAGAAATCGATAGGAAAGGGGAGTCAGAGAGAGGGAGAGAGAAAGATAGACACCTGCAGACCTGCTTCACTGCTCAGGAAGCGTCCTCCCTGCAGGTGGAGGGCGGGGGGGTCGAAACCAGGTCCTTGCATGCTGATATGTGTGCTTAACCAGGTGAGCCACTGCCTGCCCCCTATTTATTTTATTTTAATGAGGGAGAGACAGAGATAGATAGATAGATAGAGAGACAGAGAGAAAGACACAAAGGGAAATACCAGAACCCTGCTCAGCTCTGGTTGATGGTGGTGATGGAGATTAACCTGGGACCTCAAAGTTATCTCAGGCAGGAAAGTCTCTTTTTAAATTTTTAAAAAATATTTATTTATTTATTTTCTCTTTTGTTGCTCTTATTGTTTAACATTGTTGGGGCTATTGATGTCGTCGTTGTTGGATAGCATAGAGAGAAATAGAGAGAGGAAGGGAAAACAGAGAGGGGGGAAAGAAAGACAGACACCTGTAGACCTGCTTCACCGCTTGTGAAGTGACTCCCTTGCAGGTGGGGAGCCAGGGGTTCGAACCGGGATCCTTATGCCTGTCCTTGCGCTTTGTGCCACATGCGCTTAACCCACTGAGTCACCGCCCGAATCCCGCAGGAAAATCTTTTGCAGAACCATAATGCTGTCTCCCCAGCCTTGAATTCACTTTTCAACAGACCCTTAACTCTCTCAAACTTCATGGTGTCACCTCCGAGGAACAGTGACATTCCCTCTTAGACTGTGACATGTTCCCACTGCCCATGTCCTGATAACAGAGAGGCGGCACTTGGGGCTTGTAAAACTTGAAAGGAACTGTGGTATCAAGGCAGCTGGAGAGAGAGAATGTGCAGTGTGAGCGCACCCAAGTCGCGTCCACGGCAGGGAATCAAGGCTGATTTCCTCCAGCATGGTTGTTAAAGGCTTGGGTAGCTCCTTTCATGAAAACACCATTTAAATCTTACATGCGGGGCCCCAGCTCCCGGGGATTCAGGGGCCCTCGCATTTCATCTCCTGCCTCCATCAAAGACGGGATGGCTTCATCACAAATTCAGAGCAAGCTTGCAGTTGGGTCCTTGGGGGCCAGCCTGTGGAATTAGAATTTTCTACATGCAGTCGTGGAAACACACAAGAAAATCAGGCAGGCATGATGGAGAGAAAGGGACAGAAGCTGAAACCAATTATCACTGGGATTATGGACAAGAGGGCTCATCACAAGGTGGGTGCAGCTGGGGAGGCTTTCCAAGGAGGAGATGGAGGTTGAGATGGGACCCCTTGTCATAATAATAATGATAACAACAGCATCAGCAATAATAGTATCTTCAAATAAGCAATATAAAAAGTCTTTGGATTTTTATTATTACTATTATTCTCTGTATAATAAGTTTTCCAAAAACAATACACTTTGTCACTGGGGAGATAGCATAGTGGTTATATAAAAGACTTCCATGAATGAGGCTCTGAAAAGCCCAGATTCAATCCCCAGCACCACCAGAAGCCAGATCTAAGGAGTGGCCTGGTTTTAAAAAAATTGAATAATATTAAAATAATAAGAATGTCCTTTTTTTTGCCTGAATTTTCATGGTTAATTTTATAAAAGAATGATTTCTCTTTATGAGTGAGGCCAGGGCACTACAGCTTTGTCTGAGGTGACACTGGCATCAAGCTGGGACCTCAGGCATGCAAGTCCCTTGTTCCACCTCTGAGCTGTCTCTGACATTTCTTAAAAGTACTGTCTTCATTTGAATTCTGCCAGTGCTGCTGGGGGTAGCGGGCTTAGTGGGCAGAGCACAGGACTTGACTTTCATGCTGAAGCAGCCCCTGAGACAAGGACTCAAAGGGCACAAAGTTTATGGGGGCAGGCACAAGAAACAGCAGCAGCAGAGTGGTGACCTGGGGCAGGGCAGGGATGCCAGCCACTAAATGCCACCCTCCTCTGGGGACAATTGGGGCTGAGACCCACAGGAACTCAGGCAGGGCTGTTCCATGTGAGAGCCTTCTACATTGCAGACGAGGGCTGTGTGTGTGTGTGTGTGTGTGTGTGTGTGTGTGTGTGTGTGTGTGTGTGTAAGTGTGTCTTCCTCCCACACTGCAGGAGAGTCATAGGCAGAGGGATGCAGAGGTGGTGGGGCAGGCCCAGCAAACTTGCTCCCAGAGCAGCCTGGCATTGTTCTGTCCCTACTAGGAGTGCCCCCACCTGAGGGACAGTGGCAGTGAACCTCTTCATTCCAGAGACAACGGTAAGGACCTAAGCAAGGAGGGGGTCAGGGCTGACCCCATTTACGTCCCCACCTGCTGGCCCCACTTGGTGGTGTAGACTGATGTGGGTAGCTCCCCTCTGCCCTCTGGCTCCCCGTCCTCCTGCCACACTCCCCTGCTCCCAGTGACACATCTCAAGTTCTGCTCAGGGAGAAGCACCCTCTTAGGGGCAGCCAAGCATGACCACATGGATGGACAGTGGACCCACGTAGGATGGCACAGCCTCGCCAGATAGTCATCTGGCTGAGAAGGGACAGAGGGAGGGGACAGGTGCTCTGTGCTGCACCTCAGACACTGAGGACACTGGGTGGGTCATGACTGCAGTAGACCAGGGGTCACCAGGGGCTGGGGAGAAATGCAAGTTGTTAGTGGGGACAGAGTTGTGCTTGGAGACAGTAGTGATGGTGCTTCTTGTTACTGAAGCGACTAAAACGGCAAATTCTATGCTCTTCCGATTTTGTGATAATTTATAAAATTAATAATGTGATGCTCAGCCCCCCCAACACCAAATTGGGTGCGTTGCAGGGAGTGGGAATTATAGCTCCATTGAGCTGTTTAAAGTATCTAGTGGCAGGTGGGACACAGCAGGCAGGCCTTGAGCAAAGTCTGGCTTCTCCCCACATACAGCTCAGGGAAGGAAAATTCTGCTCCACTGAAGGATGAGGATTCTTCAGGGGAAAGGCTGTCACTGCACCCATGGGACGCTGGCCCGTCAGGAAAGCCTCAGGACTTCCAGACAACACCCCTCCCCCAAGCAAGGGATTGTAGGTATGGTGGAGGTCACCCCAGAAAGCCCCATCCCTGGACCACCATGGAGTTGCCCTCCAAACCAGGCTGGGAGTCTGCTTCCAGCAAGGGGCCAATAACCGTGTCCCCACCAGCCCTTGGCATCAGGCCAGCAGGCTCTCTTCAGCAACACATCTTCTTCAGCGAGGGCTGCTTATTAAGAAATTGTTTCCTGGGGTTGGGTGGTGGCGCAGCGGGGTAAGCACATATAGTGAGAAGAGCAAGGACTAGCTCAAGTGAGGGGAAACGTGAGGCTGAAATTGAGCGCAGTGTGGACCGCCTATGAAAAATGGGTGCCTGAAAGTACAGCCACCTCATCAGTCTCCCCACCTTGGGGTCGAGCAAGGGAGGTCTGGACCTGAGATAACTCCCCCACCCCTGAGAGCCCGACACTCAAGGATCCTGGTTCGAGCCCCTGGTTCCCCACCTGCAGGGGGGTCACTTCACAAGTGGTGAAGCAGGTCTGCAGGTGTCTGTTTTTCTCTCTCTCCCTATCTTCCCTTCCCCTCTCAATTTTTCTTTGTCCTATCCAAAAAAGAAAAAAGAAAGAAAAAAATGAGCCTCCACATACCTTGGTTTCCTGGGCAGTGGGCCACAGCAGAGGATACCAGACCTTCATTCTCCCAGCATGAGGGATGACTAACAGCCTAGTTTGTCCCCGATGTCAAATCCATTAATGGCTGGCAGACAACGCATACACCTGGTCAGGAGACATGGTCAGATGGTGTGAGACTCCTGCCCCTTACACATGCGCTCGCGCGCACACACACACACACACACACACACACACACACACACACACACACACACCTGACCAGCAAAGGCTGCCATGCTAAGCCCTGCCCCATCATGGAAGGGCAAGCCCTGGAGCTAGACCAAGGCTGGCAGAGTGGCAGCAGCAGTAGACATACCACCTTGCCAGTGAGGTGCAGACCTCCTCCTTCTCTCTTGTGAGGGCCCTTACAACCCCTGTTCTTAATTGGTTTCTATTTTATTTAATTTATAGGATAAAGATGGAGAGAAATCCAGGTGGGAAAGGGAAAGAGAAAGAAAGACAGGGAGACACCTGCAGACCTGCTCTACCACTTGTGAAGCTTTACCCTGCAGGTGGGGTCCAGGGGCTTGAAGCCAGGTCCTTGTGCATTGTAACATGTGCTCTCAACCAGGTACACCACTGGCCAGCTCCATTTGTTTCTCTTTTCAGAGATTTCTGGCCAGGGAGGCTGTGTAGCATTTGAGCACCAGACTTGAATATTTGAGGACTATAGGTTTGATTCTCAGCACCACATATGCCAGGGCAATGCTCTGGCTTCTTCTCTTATAAGTAAAGACAGAAATGCACCTTTAATTTTATTTATTTTTTTCCCCATGGTTTAAGTAGATTTTATTATTACCAGGGGCCCCTGCTGGGAAGAGTCTTATTGAGGGATGTGTGGTCCCAGGATGTCATCATGGAGACATATGCATCTTTAAAACAGTAGCAGCCTAGGAGGTGCTGCCATGGATAAAGTGTTGGCCTCTCAAACCCAAAGTCCTGGGTTTGATCCCCAGCATCACATGTGGCAGAGTGGTGTTCTGGTTCTCTTTCATTCTTTAATAAATATCCTTTCAAAGTAACAGACAATCGGTCTCCCAGAGCATATAAACTTCAGATTCTTCCAGACCAGGACCCACCTTGGAGAGAGTAGTAATGATAAGTGCAGTGGGGGAAGGGTGTCAAGCACACTGTCTGTACCTCTGACCCTTGTAGAAATTCCTGAAGGACAAGTCACGGAGCTTGCTGGCTCTTATTTTGTTAGGGGTTCAAGAAAGGTTACAACGAGAAGGGAGTTGGGAAGGGGAGAATAAATTTGCATGCTATCAGATTGTTGAAATGACACACTTATCATACCAGAGTAACTTCCCAGATCCAAAAGCAAATGAGGGCAGAGATCCAGGCCTTGAAATACAGCCCTCTTTTCTCCTCCTCCTTCTCCTCCTGCTCCTCTTCCTTCTCCTGATTCTCCTTCTTCTTCTTTAAGAAAGGGGGGGGGGGGACAGGCAGTAGTGCAGCAGTTAATTGCACATGGCACAAAGCGCAAGGACTGGTGTAAGGATCCCAGTTTGAGCCCAAGATCCCCACCTGATGGGGGGTCGTTTCACAAGCGGAGAAGCAGGTCTGCAGGTGTCTTTCTCTCTCCCTCTCTGTCTTCCCCTCCTCTCTCAATTTCTCTCTGTCCTATCTAACAACAGCAATAACAACAATGATAACAACAAGGGCAACAAAATGGGGAAAAATGGCCTTCAGGGGCAGTGGATTTGTAGTGCAGGCAAAGAGCCCCAGGGATAATCCTGGAGGGGAAAAAAGACACAAAACAGCAGGGGAGTGAGAGAGCCAGCCACTGGCTTCCTTCTCCATGAAGCTCTGGGAGAGAGAATCAGGTGAGCACCTACCCTATGCTACAGGACCCTCGACTTCACCTCTTCTAGCGTTTGCCCTTCTTCCGTAGCCAGTCAACAGCGTCAGGTTGAGCCTGATGTAAAGTTTCGAGACCTCCTTTGAATCTGGAGAGGTGGCAGTCGTTGACTATGTGGGTCATAGTCTGGCTGTAGCCGCAGGGGCAGTTCAGGTCGTCTCTGGCTCCCTAATCTGCTCGAGCTCACTTCCGTTAGCTTTTTCGCCATTTGCAAACTACTCCTTCAAGAAACAAATTTACACAAGACAGACCTCAACCTCCCAGGCACTCCACTTTCCTGGTAGATGCGACTATCATGATTTGCATTTCCTCCTTAGATGCTGATCAGATCACATCAGGATTCGAACCTCTCCTCACCCCCACCCCCACACACACCAGTTTATCTGGCTGGAGTTCCTCTTTCTTGGGTGGGTGGGGCAGCCCATTCCCCTCTGTCCTCACCCGCCCCTAGCTCTGACTTCCATTAGTGTGTTGATGCGGAGAGCCCTGAAATGAAGTGCCCCATGCACAACTATGGAGTCGGGCTAATTAAAGATGTGTATCATTGTGTGCAATTGTCTCTTTGGAACCAAAAAATTAATTATGTTTCTTTGGCCTGGTGACCAGACGTGGAAAACAAATCAACAGATACACATAATTGCACGCTATCTGAGCTCCCTCAATACATTCTCCTGGCCCTGGGTTTGTTTTACCCGAGCCTGTGGGTATCAGGGGCTGATGGGTTCAATGGAATCTTGGGAAGTCAGATGATAGACAGATTCTTGGAAACACACACTTCCCTCCTGGGGAGTGCAGGGGGCTGTTGGCATGGGAGATGGAGCCAGAGGTGGGAGGGTGGGAGACTCAAAATTCCATGCCGCAAGGAAGCTTGTGGAGCTCTGTAACTCAGAAATGTGCCTGTTTGCTTCTTGTCTTGAAGCAGAGGCATGGGAATTTCTGTGAGATCCCCTCCTGTAGCCCCAGGTCCCCACCTGTGGCCCCAGGTCTCCAGGTAAACAAAAACGCTCTTCTCAGGAAGTTCAGTCCAAGTGTTTTGAGGTTGCCTTCCAAGAAGCAAAGGCTGAACTTAATTCTGTTCAAGACTGAGTTCACTGCACAGCAGTTCTTTACTTCAGCTTTTTCCTTTCACTTAAAGAAGATTTACTTATTTATTTATCAACAAGAGAGAGATGAAGAGAGAAAGAACCTTTCTCTGGCACATGGGATGCTGGGGATTGAACATAGGACCTCACACTTGAGGGCCCACAGCTCTAGCCACTGTGCCACCTCCTGGGTCATTATCAAGGGTTAATTTTTAACTATGATAAAATGAGAAACATAAGCAGTTGTCATTTTCACAGCCTATGCTGGTAGCCACCACCCAGATAAGAACCTAGAAAGCTCTCAGCCCCTGAGACCCCTCTACTGTCTATGAGCACCAAACTGAACTTCAGATAATCACCAAGCAGTACAGACACCTTGGCTCTGGCTTCCTCAGCTCAGCATCTGGCCTGTGACAACCAGTTGAATGTGGGGTGTGGAAGTTCAAGGGGGTCTTTCAAGAAGGGAGCCGAGACCCAAGGCCTGATTTCCAGGTAAAGAAGCTGGGCTGGGAGGCTGGGCAGGCTGACAGCCCATTTCTCAGTTTGTGCATGGAGCTTGCTGTTCAGGTGACTTACAGTTAATGTAATGACTGTCATTCCAGGCCTTCTGCTAAATTACCAGCTTAGAAAGGCTAACTTGTGATCTCGCCTGATATTGTGGTAAGCTCTGTGATTAACCAACAGCATGGTTTGAAGGCGTGGAAGGCAAGAGAGGCGCTTCCAGCCAGTACAGATCTCACTCATAGGGGTTGCTGTCTCTGGAACCCTCCTGGGGAGACTGAGGATGCCTGGCTTTGAGAGCTTGTTTAGAAGTTCTAGCAGGGGAGCACAGCTACTCGTATACCCTCGACCAAAGACTGGTCTGTCTCTATTTGGGGAAGGCCATCCTCTTCGACCGAGTGTGCAGCTTCGGGCGGACGTACATGGAGCGGTGAGGGAGGAAGGAGACACACGCCTAGCCAGCCAGATCAGCCGAATCAACCCTGGCAATCAATGGGGTGACAGATGTCACAGCCAGATTGCCCTCACATCCATGCCTGGCTTTGAAAAAGAAGGTCGGGTGCGGGTATAGCATAATGGTTATGCAAAGAGACTTTAATGCCTGAAGTTCTCAAGTCCTAGGTCCAATCTCCCACACCACCATAAACCAGAGCTGAGCGGCTCTGGTCAAAAGAAAAAAAAAAAGAAAAAGGTCAGCAGGTGGGGGCCAGGCAGTGGTGCACCTGGTTAAGCACACGTAGTACAAAGCACAAGGACCTGAATTCAAGCCCTCACTCCCAACCTGCAGCAGGAATATCCCATAAGCAGTAAAGCAGTAAAGCAGGTCTGTAGTTCTCTCTCTCTCTCTCTCTCTATATATATATATATATATATATATATCTCCTCTTCCACTCACAATTTTTCTTTGTCCTATTGATGGCTGCCATGAGTGGTGGATTTGTAGTGCAGGCATGAGCCCCAGAGACTGAAAGCAAAAGAAGAAGAAAAATAAGGAGAAGGAAGAGAAAGAGAACAAAAAGGAGTAGAAGAAGGAGAGATAGCTCACCCAGGAGGGTGCATGCCTCACCAAGTTTCAGGGCCCAGGTTCATGGCACCACCCAAGAGCTCTTTAGCACTAGAAACTCTGATGCTGTGGTGTTTCTCATTGTCTATATGCCCCCATCTATCTATCTATCTATATCTATCTATCTATCTATCTATCTATCTATCTATCTATCTATCTATCTATCTATCTTACTCTCCCACTGTCTCTATGTATGTTTGAATAAAAAGCTCCACCTGGGAGTAAGTAGTGAAATTGTGAATCTCTGCAAAACAAATACATGAATGAGTGAATCGATCATTAATCAGAAGTCCGAGGTCAGAGCACCCCAAAGAACAGATGGGTGGCCCAGCCCTATACGGCACCTGCCCCGGGCCTGGTGTCTCTTGTGCAGCTTTGTTGTTCTGCACTTGATGCAGAAGGCATGCTCCCGGCTTCGGGTCCGATTTATGGAGCCCCACGTCTAATTGTGCCACGTTCCGCAGCTACACATAAAGCCCAGCCTGTGGAATCTCATTAGTTTTCTCTTTGGAAAAATCACTGTCCTCACTCAGCTCAATGAAGGGGGTTTGTAGTCATCCACCCATCTGCAGGTGCTGCCTGTGCCTCCTATTTAGGAAAGATGCAGCCGAGGTCACAGTGTGGACACATGCGAGGGGCTGGCTTCTTACTTCATGAGGAAGCATAGGCTGGATGAGAGAGCTTTGCTCATTCATTCATTCATTCCACAATACCAAATTGGAGATGTTTCCTTGGCCTTCCCTATAAATTAATGCAAGATGCTACATCTTGAGTATTCCATGAGGCAACACCCCAGCCAGCCTTCTCGGTCAGCCTGCTAGCTTGTCCTGAGTCCCGAGTCTAAGGAGAGGTGTTAGAGAGAAACAGCTCTCCAAATAGACCGAGTGCCTTGCCAAGCATGTGGCTGTGTTGGGGGGTGAGCCCTGGCACCTCATGGGAAGAAGCGATAGCACTGAGGGAAGTGCCAGTGCTCCGGTCTCTCTCTCTCTGAAACAAAAAGAACAAGGAATGTCGACCCAGGAACAATAAAATTATGCCTGTGCAAGACCCCAGGGATGGTGATGACATGGTAAGGAGTCAGATGTCCCTTCATGCTGGTCCTGTCTCTGGGTGGTGGCAGGGAAGGAGCATCTCTGGCAAGGCTGGTAGCCCCTACTGGAAGCCACCTCCAGCTGACGAGTACCAGGAATCACTCTTCGAGTGACACACAGTCTGTTCCCTCCCTCCTGGGAGCCCAGGAAGCAGGGTTGCCAGCCCACCCCTTCAACTCCCATCACTGGACGGTCCACACTCACTCATGAGCCATTGCATTCGTTTCTTTCCACCCTGGTTTGATCTGAGGCCCATTTCGGCCTCTCCCCACCCCCAAACTCAAATTAAATACATATTTTAGATTTTAATCTAAGCAGTCCCAGCTAAGGTGCCACTTCGGGATGAATTATTTATTTGTTTGGGACTGAGACAGATTCACACACGCAGACTGGGCCCCTGGAAGAGCAGCAGGGAAGTGAAAGGGGCAGCGAGTGCCGGCCCAGAGTCTGACATTCAGGGGCGTCACTGGAAAGGTGCCAGATGAGCCCGTCTAGTGGGCAGAGGGCTGAGCCCTGGTTTGTCTCTGATGTTGCTTTTGCTTCTGTGGTTGGAAGCATTTCTTTCTGGAAGGTTTGCTGGGAGTTGTAAATTGGAGTGTTCAGCTAGAAGGCCGAGGTTTGGAAGGGAGAGGGGAGCCATCTTTGTCTGGTTGGGAAGACCCAGTGCTTTGTTGATATGTATTTGTGTGTGTGTGGGTTGGGATAGTGGGGCCTCACACATGTGCTATTTCACACCCCTAGGTAAAGGAGAAGAGGTAAGGGCCAGGGGAGATAGCTCAGCCAGTAGAGTACAGGCCTTGTATGCCCAGTGCTCTTGGTTCCATCTCCAATGTCAAAGTAGTGTTCTGGTCTCCCTCTCTCTCTCTCTCCCTCTCTCTTTCTTTCTCTCTCCCCCCAGGGCTATTTCTGGGGCTGAGGGCTGGCACTACGAATCCAGTGCTCCTGGCATGACAATTTTTTCCCTGTCTTATTGGATAGGACAGAGAAATTGAGAGAGAAGGAAAGATAGAGTGGGAGAGAGAAAGATAGACACAAACAGACCTGCTTCACCACTTGTGAAGCTTCCTCCCAGCAGACGGAACAGGGATCCTTGTGCTTAGTACTTTATGTGCTTAACTGAGTGTGTCACCACACAGCGTCTACACACATATGAGCATTAACTCATGGTGGGGGAGGGGGTTGGGAGCAAAAAGACAGATGTTAGCTCTTGGGTGGGTTGAGGAGGCTGAGGAGGAGATCCAGTGATTTGCATCAGTATTTATTGTGTTATAGTAATTGCATAACTAATAATGATTTGTATTAGTCATTTACTTTTACTGCATTAAAAATAATTATCCTTGGCTGGGGAGACAGCATCACGGTTCTGCAAAAGACTTTCCTGCCTGAAGCTCTGAGGTCCCAGTTTCAATTCCCAGCACCACCATCAGCCAGAGCTGAGCAATATCTCTATAGTGCTCTCTCTTTTTTTCTCTCTCTCTCTCCTAAACTAGATGAAATGTATTTGGCTAGGCAGTGGTACACCTCTTTGAGTACACACACCACCACATGCAAGGATGTGTTCGAGCCTTTGCTCCCCACCTGCAGGGGGGAAGCTTCCTGAGAGAAAAACTCCCTCTCCCTCTTCCCCTCCTATCAAATAAAAACTAATGGGATTCCTTGGGGACAAGCCCCAGATAGAGTGATTTTGGATGGCCAATAGGTCTGTCCCATTCGTTCTCTCTTCCTCTGATTCACAGTCTGGGTGTTTCTGTGAGACCGTTGGGGTCAGATGAGCAGGAAATCTGTGACTTTGCTCTGATAGGTCCCCAGCTCCATCCCCACGGGCTGGGGCAGTCAGGGGCAGGGAGCAGCCCCCAGCTGTGCTGAGGCTCCCAGCACAGACACATGGACTTGGGGCAGAATGGGGGTGTTTCTATGGGCAGGGCCAACAGCCTCGAGCTTTCTTTTCATCTCCCGTCTGTTTCAAAAAAGAAATTGTGGGCTGGCGAAATAGCTCACTTGGCTAGTGTGCAGCTTTGCCATGAGTGCCACCCAGGCCCCCACCTCCCTGAAGGAAGCTCTCTTCCCCTCTCTGCCTCTGTCACTATCTTTAAGAAGAAAAGGGACTATTGCGTCAAAGTAAAAGACTCAGGTGTGTGTGTGTGTGTGTGTGTGTGTGTGTGTGTGTGTGTGTGTGTGTGAAAGAGAGAGAGAGTTTAGGTCCTGGAACACAGGTAGAGGAGGGCCTGGTGGGAGTTGTATTGTTATGTGGAAAACTGGAAATGTGATGCATGGACAAACTATTGTATTTTACTGCCTTGGGGTGAGGGCAGGGCCACAGCTGTGACACCTGCCTATCCCCACATGCCAGGTGGGCCCCTGGCTGACAGCTCTCACCTCTCTTGTTTGCTCCTCAGTGCCCACCCCCCAACTCCAAAGGGATTTAGCAGTCTCCACTCGCCCTGCTCAGCATCCGGCCTCTAAGTAGAGCGCTCAGCTACCTCTGCTGGCCTTTGTAGAATATATTTCCGTCTAATTCGGGCTAGTTCAGTAATTTTCCAGAAATACATGAATCACTGAGACCTGCCTTTTTATGTAAATACTGTTTCCCCATTATCATTATTCTAATGCTATTTGTTGGGTATTATACTTCCTGTATCCCAGGCACTGCTGTAGCTCAGGGAGGGAAGGGCTGTTATTGTCCTTGTTTTCAAATGAATAAACAAAGGTTCAAATGAATTCTTTGTGCAAGGTCATATTCCAAGTGGTGGTGCCAGATCCGGCTTGCCTCTGGCAGATAGAATCAGATGCTCAAAGTCATACTCACCTCACCCCCTTTACTGGCCCTTGCTCTTCTCCTGAATGGAAAGTTAAAACTTTCCTTTTGTCAGACTTCCTTGTGGCTGGAAGTGGCCCAATGACCATTTTTCTTTCTTCATCAAGATGCAAACCCAGAGGATCAGGTAGAGACTCTTGGAACAGATCCAGTCTTTTGAATTCTTCCTTTGATTCTGTCTGGAGTGTAGATGTGATACTTGGAGACATGGCAACTATTTTGTGACGTGAAGTGAAACCCTATGTTAAGGGTGGTACAGCTGAAAGACAGAAATAAACTTATATACATATATATATATATATATATATATATATATATATATATAGAAGTGAATTAATTGCTTTTTTCCAGAATCCTTGCTTCATAAGACAAAATAAAACTTCTTACCCTTATAATAAATCATTTTTGAGTTATCACTTCTTTTTAATTTTAAAAATTTATTTATTTATTACCTTTTGTTGCCCTCTTTTATTGTTGTTGTTATTAATGTCGTCATTGTTGGATAGGACAGAGAGAAATGGAGAGAGGAGGGGAAGACAGAGAATGGGAGAGAAAGACAGACACCTGCAGACCTGCTTCAATGCTTGTGAAGTGACCCTCCTGCAGGTGGGGAGCCAGAGGCTTGAACCGGGATCCTTCCGCCAGTCCTTGTGCTTTGCGCTTAACATGCTGCACTACTGCCTGACTCCCGAGGTTATCATTGTTATAAGCAAAGACAGTTATAACTGAACCCTGATGTCCGAAGCCCATGCCACCACCTGATTTTGAGGCTGCCCTTTGAGGAGGTTTGGGGCTGCACACTGGGAAACAGCAATAGAATGGACTGCAGTTTGTCAGAAGTTTCTGTTTCTTCACTTGTAAAGTGGGAGTGAAACTAAAGTCAGTATTATGAAATTGCTGTCGTGACTCGGTGAGTTCACACGGAGGACTCAGAGGCCACCACCACCATCATCATTTTATCATGGGCATTTGTGCTGCTCTAAACTCTTCAGCTCTCCTGTGGATCTGGGAAGATAGCACACGCTCGCACCACCCCCAAATTCCCAAAGAAGTGACATTAACCTATGAAAGGCAAGCAGGAGAGTTACCTGACTGCCTACATAGAAGTGTTCTCTCTCTGGCTGGGCAGTAGTGCAGTGGGTTAAGCATACATGGCACAAAGCTCAAGAACTGGCATAAGGATCCGGGTTGGAGCCCCTAGCTCCCCACCTGCAGGAGGGTCACTTCACAAGCATTGAAGCAGGTCTGCAGGTGTCTGTCTTTCTTTCCCTCTCTCTGTCTTCCTCTCCTCTCTCAATTTCTCTCTGTCCTATCCAACAACAATAGCAATGACAACAATAATAATAATGACAACAAGGGTAACAACAAGGGCAACAAAATGGGAAAGATCACCTCTAGGAGCAGTGAATTCATAGTGCAGGCACCAAGCCCCACTAATAACCATGGACACACACAAAAAAAGTTCAGGAGTCAGATGGTAGCACAGCGGGTTAAGCGCTCATGGTGCAAAGCGCAAGGGCTGGCATAAGGATCCGGGTTTGAGCCCCCAGCTCCCCACCTGCAGAGGAGTTGCTTCACAGGTGGTGAAGCAGGTCTGCAGGTGTCTGTCTTTCTCTCCCCCTCTCTGTCTTCCCCTCCTCTCTCCATTTCTCTCTGTCCTATCCAACAACAACAATAATAATAATAACTACAACAATAAAACAACAAGGGCAACAAAAGGGAATAAATAAATATTTTTTAAAAAGTTATCTTCGTGTGTGTGTGTGTGTGTGTTAGATGGAGACAGTAATTAAGAAGGAAGGAGGAGAGAGAGGCAGAGAGACACTGAGACACCGCAGTACTACTTCACCATTCATGAAGCTTCACACTACTCCTCCCCATGATAACTTGAACCTGGATCCTTGCACATTGTGACAAATGCATTTAACCGAAAGCACCATGGCCTGACCTCACATGGAAGCTCTTAAAAAAGTCAGTGTGTAGATTTCCCCAATATCTTTCCTGCATAGTCACACTGATCGTGTGTGTGTGTGTGTGTGTGTGTGTGTGTGTGTGTTAAGGAGAAACAGCCAGCACTGTCTGAATAAAACAGAGAGGAGAGTCAGGGAGATGGAGCAGCCCCTTAGAGCACCAACTTTGAGATCCTATCGGTTGCAGGTTCAACCCCCAACACCACCTCATGCCAGAGTTGAGCAGTGCTCTGGTCTCTGTCTCATCAAATACATAATGAATAAATAGTTTTAAAAGACCACACAAAGGAGACAAAAAGACACATCAAGTGGACTAACAAGAGCATTTATGCGGAGAAGGAAACCTCGCAGCTTACTGGCCTCTAGGGTACTGATGCTGCAGAGCCTGGCTTCCCTGAATCCATTCTTGGGGTAAATTCCCCAATACACTGCCAACAGGCCTGCCAGCCCAGCCGAGGCAGCCACTCTGACTGCAAAGGGAACTTGGCTTTCAGCCTCTTACTCTTCCATTGGGGAAAGGCCTTTCTGGTCCCAGGGGAAGAGCCAAGCAGAAAGCCAAGCAGGAAGGCTGATGCTGGTTCTGATGACATCGCCAACAGCATTTGCACTCTGACACACCTTCCCTCCTGGGAGCCGGGAAACAGGGCTGTGTGGATGCACTGGATGCTACCAGCCCACTCCCCCACTATTGGGGACCAGCAGGGGGAGAAGTGGCTGTGACAGGGACAGTCCACACTCACCTGTGAGCCATTGCAATAATGCTATGTGCTTTCTTTCAGTTCCCACAGCTGCAGGGGTGAGGGGTGGGGTGGGACTCCCCCTGGTACCTTTACATGAAAGCACAGTGGCAGGTGGCAGGAAAATGAAGGGCCCTGTTCGGTGTTTGTGTTCTAATGACTTAATATACAACAAAAGGGATGAATTCCTCCCTGGGGCTGGGCCTGGGCCAGATGTAGCTGCTTCAGACCATCCCTTCCATCTGCTTCTCATGGACAGTCTCTCTCTCTGTCTCTGTGTGTGTGTGTGTGTGTGTGTGTGTGTGTGTGTGTGTGTCTACCCTCCCATAGTCAGACATGGCCCTGCCATGCTAAAGAGGGAGCCGTGGAGTCCAGTTGGCTTCCTGTGGATAGAGCACAACTCCAAAATCTGGTTACTTGATCTTTGGGAAAGACGAAACTAAAAACCCTCAAGTGTGTGTCATGTCCCAGGGGACAAATTCCCCTCTAGGAGGCTGAGCTCTGGCACCCAGACCCACGCCCGAAAGTGCCTGCCACCCTCAGGAGAGGGTGGTGTTTTGGCAGAGGCAGAAGAAGAGGCTTCAAGCCCAAAATATCAATTGAGAACTGATTTTTATGCGGGCCCCTGGGAGAAGCATTGGTTTTGTTTCACTTGCATGTCTGCCTTTTGTCACTCAGGATTTCTGAAAGCCATTGTCATAAAGTGTGGAACAATCACTGATGTTGGCTGAGCACCTACTAAGTGCTGGAGCTTCAGTGGGAGGGAGGAGCCCAGCTCTGCTGACTCGCAGGGAAGACAGACGGACGCACACCAAGAAACAAGCAAATCTAGGTCCACAGGGAAGGAGGTCTGGGAAGGGCAGCAAGGGGGAGATGAGAGCAGGGAGAAGGGTGGTAGCTAGTGGCTGAGGCCAGGTCTACAGAAACCCCAAAGTGAGGTTTCTGTCCTGAGCCAGCCCCTAACTGGTCCGCCTCCCCTGTTGGGACCTCCAGCCAGAGGGGGCACCCTCACCCCTGGACAGAGCCTGAGAAGCCCCTCAGAGCTGTTTTAATTGAAAGGCCGCTTCTGCCCTGTGTTCTCTCCAGGCGGTGAAGGTCTGAATTAAACATGAGCAGTGATTTATTTATCAGGGCTTTTTGAAAGGCTGGGCCGGGCTTATTCTCCAGTTAACCCTTCCTGTCTCTGCTCACACAGTCCCCAAGGTAGACAGCCAGCCGGGATAGCGATGGGGACCAGGGACTGGGTACCTGGGGGATTGACGGAGGGCAGGTGCTGCCTACTTGCTGCTCCCTGCTCCTTTGCTTGCAGGTGTGGCTCAAGGGTCACCTGGCGCAGCTCCCACAAAAAACAGGGTTCCCCTGTTTTCCTCAGGGACTGGGCATAACCTCCAGGGGGCGTGCTCCCACTTCGCCAGTCTTCAAGTGCCCCCTCACTTGAAGATAGGCATTGGGGCCAGAAGGAAGGGGGCGAGGTGAGACTCTGGACCTGGATCTGAGCCAGGAGGCCACACCAAACACCCTCCCAGACTACGGTGCCCCAGGCCGGCAGGCCAGTGAGTGACATTTGTCACTTTGTGTGTGGGTGTGGGTGTTGGTGGGGGCAGGGCAGCACAGTAATCCTTGTTTCCAGGCCAGTCTCCTTTCCTGCCTGGAACACCACCCCTGTGAGGACAGGGACTTTCTCTGGCTGCAACTGCCAGGTGGAGGGCTGGCATGGAGTGGGAGCACCAAAGCATGGGCATTACTCGTCCACAGGACCCCCTGGTCCTCTGGCTGATGTGCGTGTCAGCCCCAGCAGAAGGAGGCATGGGCTGTGGTAGGGGCTGTCTGATGCTTTCCCAGAACTGAGGTGGGGACACCAGGCCTCCACGCTGCTTCTCTCTGACATCTCCATGTTCTGTTGCCCTCAGGGAAGCCACTCCTGTACCTTCTCCACGCCTCAGCACCCCTACCAGGCTGGGCATCGACTGTGCAAGCTCAGAGATGCCAAAATGAAGGGGGACACAGTGACCGGGCAATCAGATTAATTTACATGATGAACGTGGAATTCACTACAATTTTTTTTCCATGATAACTGTATTTTCTCCCTAAAATCATTATTGATTTCTTCAATGTGGGGATGTGGGGCTAGCAGGAGAAAGCATTCTCACACAGCGGACAAGGAGCAGCGTGGGACAGATGGAGAGGGGCAGAAACTGGGGAAGGGATACCTTGGCATTTATCTGTCACTGAATATCACTTTATTTGGGGAGGTGTCCTTCCTGGCACTTTCACAGCCCTGGCACAAACCTCAATGCAGGAAGCAAGCAGAAGGAAGGGTGAGCGGAGGTGCCAGACTGAGCAAATGAAAATGCCAAGTGGCCCGGTTCTTTGCCTGTGTTCAGATAGACAGCAAAAGGTTCTGTCAGTCTGTGTATATCCCAGATGCTACCGGGAAAATACTTATGCTGGGGCACATTGGTGGCTTAGTTGAAATTCGGGTTTCCCTGGGCATCCTGTATTGTATCTGTTTACCATCAGAGTATGTGTGTGTATGTGTGTGGAGGGGGAAGTACTGGGTTCCCTGGATTCCAGAAGCTGGACTGCAGCCCACAGAACCTTTGGCCCCCATACCCCCAAAAGGGAAAAGAAAAAAAAAAAGCAAGCTGACCCAAGACAAGACAAGATTCTATGCAGCCAGATCCATGGACACCCTGGTGAACTTTGCTTCTTCTTATGCACTTCTTCTGGAGTGTGTGTGTGTGGGGGGCTGGCTCTCCATCCCTTGAGTGCCCCACATCTGGGGTCCCCATCTGAGGTCCCACCTTTGAGCCAGGAGTCAAGGAGAGCAATCACTGTGATTTAGTAAAACATCCACTCAGGCAGCCCTCCGTTCTCAAGGTCAGCCTGCACGCGGCTGTCAGGCTGTGCCCCTTTATCAGTTGAGGAAAGTGGCTGGGCTGGACTTGAACCCTTGCCCCTGGCTGTGGAGGGCACATCTGTAGTCTCCCATAGAGGCAGGATGGGAGAGGGGGGCAAGGCAGAGTGGGTCAGCTTGTTGCCGGGGATATGGGGTGGGCCAGAGACAGAAGAGCTCTTATCTGAATCCATTTCCTGACATTCCAGAACAAAGCACCCTCAATTGGGTGGCTGGGAACAGCAGGAATTGAGAGATGAAAGGCCCAGGGGCCAGCAGGGCCAGGCTCCTTCTGAGGCTCAGGGAAGAATTCTTCCTAACCTCTTCCAGCTGCCCTGACTCCAGGCAGCCCTCAGGCAGCTGTGAATCTGGGGGGGGGGCTCTGTTCAGCCCAGTGCAGGTCTGAGGCTCTGATGGGGTTCTGGTAGGTAGGAGATCTCCCTCTCAAATGCTCTGGAGGTTCCAGTTCCAGGACTGAAGATTCTTCCCTCTGTCTCCAGCTGCTCTCCTGACCTCTGACCTGGGTGAGCCCAGGACCCAGTCCCTGCGCTCAACCCACTATGACCTGTGGCTTCCATTCACCCTCTGAGTCTGGGCTGCCCAGTTGACAATGACTGGAATGAGATACACACCTGTGCATACCTATGAACACTTATGCATACCTGTGAACTCAAGTGCATGCCTATGAACACCTGTATATATCCATGAACACCTGTGCACACCCATGAATACCTCTGCACACCCAGGAACACTTGTGCATACCCAAGCACACCCACACACCTGAGCAACCTGATTCCAATTCCACCTGCGTACATCTGAGTCCACCTGTGCACACCTGAGTCAGCTTGTGCACACCCAAGTCCGCCTGTTCACATCTGAGTCTGCCTGTGAACACCTTAGTCCACATGAGTCGACCTGTGCATGCTTAAGTCTGCCTGTTCACACCTGAGTCCACCTGTGCACACCTGAGTCTGCCTGTGCACACCTGAGCCCACCTGTGCACACCTGATTGCTCCTGTGTAGACTGAGTCTGCCTGTGCCTGCCCGAAGATAACCAGCATGCCTCTGAGCACATCACCACATGGTGTCTACAAACACCTCCAGTTCCAGAGCCAACACCTCGCCACATCCAATGCCCATACTCACTTTTCTGGGTACACCATCTCAACTGCCCACATCACCAGGCCCAAGCCCAGACCTGACACATCCTCTCGCCCTCCCCCTCTCTCACGCGCCCACCACCAATCTGCTGGGAAACCCCATGCCTCCTGCTTTCAGCATCAACCTAACATCACACCCTGTCTCACCACCTCCTCTGTCACCGCCCTGGGCTCAGTTACCATCACGTTCCTTCTCAACAGCCAGAACCAGCTCCGTGTCCCCTGGTTAGTTCTCTTCAGTCCTCCAGCCCACCCTGCACAGCTTGCAGCTCTCTGGGGTCCAGGAGCAAAATCCAGTGACTTCCAGGCAGACTGAGGCCCTAGACACTGCAATGCCAAAATCACATCCCACCTCTTCCCTCCTGGCTCCATTCCTGGGCCTCCCTTCTCTGTGTCAGTCTGGAAAAGTCTCCAGGCAGAGAGGAGGCCCATCCAGTGGAGATGACACACAGATGATGGCTGACTGGTCTATGATAGATGAGTGATAGTGATTTATAGATATATGATTGATACTTCACTGATGGAAAGGGAGATGGTTGGTTGGTGGTGTGGCCTGTTGACAGCTAATAGATAATAGTTACACTGATACTAAATATATTATCTTATATACCTATTTTTTATTTCTCTCTTTTTTAATACCACTGGGGCTCAGTACCTACACAATGAATCCACTGCTACCAATGGTTATTTTATCCTTTCCCCCCCTTCTCTTTTTCTCTTTCTCTTTCTTTTTCTTTATGTGATAGGACAAAGAGCAATTGAGAAGAGAGGGGAGACGGATTCAACTTCCGGAGGCGGAGCTACGGGCAGCAGATCGCTTTCTCTCCTCTCCTCTCCTCTCCTCTCCCGGATCAACTAGGAATACCAAAGGAGACCACCCGGGACCGAAACAAGACAAGACTAGAATGACCACAGGAACCCAGTAAATCATCGGTGAGTACAAACACATGTGGCTGGTGACAGAGAGGAGAGAGGAGCCTAGGGAGAGATTAAGTGACTGCTAACAGTCCAGCAGTTTATCAGTTGAGACACCACCTCCAGTCTGCTCCACCAACAAGGGGACAGCTGAAGGGAGGAGAGGACTCCCCAGAGACTCACCAAGTACAACTCTGAGTTTCCATTGCTACTACCCTCAGAATCTGGAGCAGCGACAGGGCGGGACACCAGGGGACAGAGATCTAACCAGGAAACTCAGGAGGAGACCTATACCTCGGTGGCATAGCTGAGGGGCTGTGAAAGTCTCTTTGCATAACCACTGGATTATCTCTGCCACACCCTGCTTTATCTCTTGGTCAGGAGTCAGTGATTAAGCTAAGAAGCCTATTGATAGTTTAAAAACCCTCAGGCTCCCATAGCCTACAGGGAAGAAAAAAAAAAGAGGCTTTTAAACCACTGAGCTCCAACCCAGGGATTGAAACAACTGTTAACTTCCACCACTGTGAACCCTTTAATTAATTTATTAGACACAAGTCAATCCAGGCAATAGTGATCAATAATTTGAAAAGTACTGATAAAGGGAACTCATAACATAATATATAAAATGGTTAAAACAACAAGAAAAAATATTGGAGACTCGAACCAGGACAAGAGTCCAGCTAAAAGTCCTCCAGAGGGTGAAGCACAAAATAACGAGTTTAACATCCAAACATTAGCTAAGGAAATAATAACAGGAGTGAGTAAAGAATTTGAAAAAATTGTAATCAGAAATGCAGGAACAACAAATGAGAATATGGAAGAAAATACTAATTACCTCATGGTTATTAGAGAGCTGAAAGCTGAAATCGCTGAGCTAAGAATGCAACTAGCTGAACAAGCTAAAACAGTATCAGAGCAGGGCAACAAAATAGATAAACTCCAGGAAACAGTAGAGGGCAGAGAGAATAGAATCAATGAGGCTGAAGACAGAATTAGCAAGATTGAGGATGAATTAGAGACAACTAAAAAAGAAGTAAGAGATCTCAAAAAGAGATTAAGAGATACTGAAAACAACAACAGAGTCCTATGAGATGACTTCAAAAGAAACAATATACGCATTATTGGCTTACCAGAGGAAGAAAGAGAAGGGGAGGAAGAAAGCATTTTCCAGGCCATAGTAGCTGAAAACTTCTCTAGTCTAGACAACATCAAAGACATAAAAATTCAAGAAGCCCAGAGGGTCCCAAACAGAATTAACCCTGACCTAAAGACACCAAGACATATCATACTTAGAATGGAAAGGAATAAGGATAAAGAAAGGATCCTCAAGGCTGCAAGAGAAAAACAAAGAGTCACCTACAAAGGAAAACCCAAAAGATTAGCAGCAGACTTCTCCATACAAACACTACAGGCCAGAAGAGAATGGCAAGATATCTATCGAGTGCTCAATGAGAAAGGCTTTCAGCCAAGAATACTATATCCTGCTAGACTAAGAAGAGAGGGGAGACTAGAGAGGATGAGAACCCCTGATGTGCCCACTCCTCTCCCGACTCGGATGATTGCAGCTGGTCTGGGCCCTCCTTGGTCTGCAGCAGCCACGGGAAGCCAACTGGCCCAGCAGGTGTGTTCTCTGTGGATCTCTGCCTCCTCAAACCAGCCCAGGGGCAACTCATCATCCTAATTCTACAAGTTAGCAAACCAAGGCTCGGAGAATGGGGGTGCTCATGAGGTCACATGGCTGGGGCAGTGGGCACTCTATCAGGATTTGTTCCTGGTGGTCTTGGGAACTTCCCAGTGGAGACAACTTTTCAGAGAAGACACCTGGGTGCCCCACTAAGGGGGAGCAGGTCCTTGTGACCTCAGGCTCCTCTTCAACACCTGAAGTTGAGGGAGTCCTGGATCCCTTCCCCACCTTCCCTTTCTGGCCTAGCAGAAGGCTGCAACCTGGAGGTACAGGGACACTATCACCCACTGGACCATGGAGGTTTCCAGAAAAAGTGGTTGACTCCGGGTCTTGAATTTTAAAGAGGCTTCAAGTCCAACTTGGACCCTCTGCCTCTGGGATGTCTGTCTCCATGGCAGCGGCTCTCGGAACAAGGACAAATATTTACTGAAGACAGGAGCAGGAAAGAGAGAGGGAGGGGAGGAAGGAGGGAGGGACAGCTTTGCCCTGGGGACCCACACAGGGCCAGGTGCTGTCCCTGGCTCCAGGGGACCCCTGATGTCCTTAGTAATTACCTTTCTCTTGCACCACTCCCCTCTTGTGGCCATTCCTGGGGTTTCTGCTGGAAAGATGCCCTCAGCACTGCCTGTACCAGCCAGGTCACCCACACCAACTCCATGCTGGTCCCCAGGCCTCAATGCCCTCACCTGCGAAATGGGGGCAGCAACATCTTTGCCAGCTTTTCAGGAATGTCGAGTGGTTCACTCCCAACTACTGTGGACCCCAAAAGGACATTCTGTTGTGGCCATAAGGGGAGTGGTTTGAGTTGCTTACATAGAAAAAGTGGTGTCTCCACCCCCTTCCTGAGACCCCATTCCTTGAGGGACTGAGAGGAAGATTTGCTGGCCTTTGACCCCTCCCTGGCTGGCCTGAACCTAGCCCCTGACTCTCCCCAGCCCTTGTTGTATATAAGGCTGACAGGACTTGGAGGATGGGAGGTAAGTCTGAGCCCAACCTGTGAACCGAGACAAAGCAGGTCTCCTTTCCTGCATATGCTGGCATAGCAGCCCAGGGGGTAGCGCTAGAGGAAGCACTGGGTTGTCAAGTATGTGGTGCCAAGTTTGATTCCCAACATTGCATGTGACAAAGTGATGCTCTTGGTTATTTCCTTCTTCTCAGATTTGGGCACCTTGTTGGATTTCAACTGTGGTAAAAAAAAAATCCCTTGGTTAAATTCTGGAAAGAAGGGGTGGCAGTCCAGAGTTCCAGTCACATTGCAGGCTGGTTTGCTCAAGGTTACACAGCTCGCGCAGCCTGACCCAGCCCTGGGTTCACCTCAGGCCAGCTGAAGTCCACCATGCACTCTCCTGGGACATGTTTGGGCTCAGCCACAATCTGGGTCAGGGCTCTGGGTGGACGTGCTAGGCCGAGGCCAGTCTTCACCAACTGGCCTCAGCAGAGAAGGCAGAAGCAGAGGCCTGTGTGCTAAGCTCAGTCTCTGCAGAAGCAGCAGGGAGAGGCCAGGGCATCCCAGACAGCCTGTCTCCTCCCTCAGTTGGCCACCAGACTAGCTGCTACATACACACACACACACACACACACACACACACAACCTGACATGTACATGGCCTAAGGCTGCATTTGGTTTCAAGTGCCAGCCTAGTAAGAAAGAAAGAGAGAGAGAGAGATGACATCCCTTTGTTGAGGAGAGGAGGTACATATATAATTCTAAAGGCCTCATATAGTCATGACTCTTAGAAATCTAAAGCGGTCAAAGAAGATTCAGAAGAAATACGATGAAAGGAAAAAGAATGCCAAAATCAGCAGTCTTCTTGAAGAGCAATTCCAGCAGGGCAAACTCCTTTGCTTGCATCGCCTCAAGACCAGGCCAGTGTGGCCAAGCAGATGGCTATGTGCTAGAGGGCAAGGAGCTGGAGTTTTACCTGCAGAAAATCAAGGCTCGGAAAGGTAAATAAATTGTCTTTGGCTCATCTAAAAATAAAAAGAAAGAAACCTGGGCCTCAGACCTTCCATATTCTGCACCCCATAATGACTCTGGGTCCATACTCCCAGAGGGATAAATAATAGGAAAGCTATCAGGGGAGGGGATGGGATACGGAGTTCTGGTGGTGGGAATTGTGTGGAGTTGTACCACTCTTATCCTGTGGTTTTTGTCAATGTTTCCTTTTTTTTTCCTCCTCCAGGGTTATTGCTGGGCTCGGTGCCTGCACCATGAATCCACCGCTCCTGGAGGCCATTTTTCCCCCCTTTTGTTGCCCTTGTTGTAGCTTCGTTGTGGTTATTATTATTGCCCTTGTTGATGCAATTTGTTGTTGGATAGGACAGAGAGAAATGGAGAGAGGAGGGGAAGACAGAGAAGGGGAGAGAAAGATAGACACCTGCAGACCTGCTTCACCGCCTGTGAAGCGACTCCCCTGCAGGTGGGGAGCCGGGGGCTCGAACCGGGATCCTTACGCCGGTCCCTGCGCTTTGCGCCACATGCGCTTAACCCACTGCGCCACTGCCCGACCCCCCAGTGTTTCCTTTTTATAAATAAAAATAAAAAAAGAAAAGAAAAAAAAAGAAAACTGGGCCCTCAGTTTCCCCAGTTATAAGCAGGGAGGGCACCATCCTGGCCCAGCTAGGAGCAAGTCTCCTAGTCCCTGGAGACCTATTCCGGCAGATGTCCTCCAGCCATTTCCTGCTCTCCTCTGCTGGAAGAGGCCATCTATGCTTGGACCCAAGCTCTCTCTTTCTTGCAATGGAGAGAAATCAAGCAGGAGGTGGGGCTGTGGGGAGAGGTTCTTTTTCAAGCCCAAGAGTGGGGACCCTTGGGCTTACCCCTTTAAACCCTCCCCTCTGCCAAGGGTGCTGGACCTCCGGGATGGCTTGGAGAATACTTGGAGCTCAGCCCCAAGGGTAGCACAGTCATGTCCCTAGCAATGGAGAGGTCAGGTCCCTTGGGACCGCCCCCAAGGGAAGGGGCTGGGCGTGGCTGCGTTTCCTGGGCCTCTGGGGCTGATGTAGCTGGTGCCCAACAGGAGGACAGAGGATGTGAGAGAGCTCCTCTTCGGAGCAGCCATTCCTTGATCCTCAGACAGATGGACTGACAGACAGACAGACAGACAGACAGACACACACACACACACACACACACACACACACACACTCACAGCACACCCACTGCTCTCCTCCCCAGACCAGAAGCTTCTGGAAACATGTGGCTCCTGCCAGTACCTTGACCTTGAACAGATCTTCCCTGCCGCCACCTATAAGCTGGTCTCTGCCTCTGCTTCCTGGGGTTGACCCTGACCTTGACCTCAGAGTTGACAGAGATGGGCCCTGAGCACCAGGCCCTGCATTCCCTCATTCCTTTCTTCATTCATTTATTCACTCATTCAGCACACAATCATTCAATGCCTGTCAAAGTGCAGTGAACATGGTAGTGAATTGGAGATAAAGCACCTCTTAAAGCTTACATTAAAAAAATATTTTATTTTTATTTAACTTATTTTTTGTGACCTTTATTTATTTATTGGATAGAGACAGCCAGAAATTGAGAGGGGAGGAGGAGATAGAGACAGATGGAGAGACACTTGCAGCTCTGCTTCACTCCTCACAAAGCTTTCCCCACTGCAGGTGGGGACAGGGGCTTGAACCTGGGTCCCTGAGCATTGTAACATGTGCACTCAACTGGGTGCACCACCACCCAGCCCCTAAGTTTTGTTTTTTTTTTTTTTTTTTTTTTTTGCCATGGTTATTGCTGGGGCTCAGTGCTGGTACTATGAATCCACTGTTCCCAGCAGCCTTTTCTTTTTCTTTTTTCTTTGTTTTATTTGATAGGACAGAGAGAAATTGAGAAGGGAGGGGAAATAGGAGATAAGAGAGAGAAGGATAGACAACTGCAGATCTGCTCCACTGTTTGTGTGACCTCCTCCATGCTAGCAGAGAGTGGGGGCTCGAACCCGGACCCTTGCTAATGATAAAATATGTGCTGAACCAGGTGCGTGTGCCACCACCCCACCCCTTGAAGCTTCCCTGTTGAAAAAGGGAAATCATAAGAATCAAGTAAAAAAGCGAATTATGAGAAGAACTGAAGGGGGGAATGGGAGGGGGACATAGAGAGCGGGAAGGGTCCAGGACCAAAGGCAGGAGAGAGTTCCGCTTTCCAGAACCCCAGACTCCACACTGATCATTAGGAAAACCTGCACACAGACCAAGGGCCGAGTATATGAGCAGCTACTGCACAGCAGAGGAACATAGAGAGATGTCCCTGAACATTGGGAAAGATGCCCAGTTGCATTTGTCAACAGACAACTGAGAATGAGCCACCAATTAAATATTATTCTCCACCTACATTGCCAGCCAAGATACCTTCCACCGTGCTTGGACAGTTTCAGAGCTGTGGTGGCTTTCCCAGTCTCCTTCCATCTCTTTCTACCTCAAAAAGTCAGCTCAGAGTGGCCAGGCTTCAGTGGTGACAAAAGACATTTCCCTTTTGCTCATTGACAGAGACCTAGTACCTAGAACCTGGCACAACATAGATGTCTGTTGGGAAACACTGATATCCGGTGTATCTCAGCCAGTAGCTGAAAGACCGTTTCCAGTAAGCTAGCTGAATATTGTTCCAACACAGCTGGGCCATCAGGATCAGACACCTTTTGATACAGAAGAGGTTTTTCAGTAGCCACTAAGAAGCATTCAGCATTCATACACTGAGTTTAGATTCAGTCACCACAGCACCCTATGTTGGAAGCATCTTTACTCATTTACCCACTGTGTGTTCTATTCCTGCCTCCAACCCACATCTTTGTATCTAAAATTGCTAATGTTTTGTTTAGAAAAGGACCCTGGACCTGAAAGGATGACCTTTTTGTTGGCCTGCTCTCATTTCTGTGACAATGTGGGTCAGGCTTTCAGTAAAGACTTAGAACACTCAAGAATGTCTGAGTCCTTTTGGGTATCCTGTGTCTCCAGTCCCAACATCTCGACAGGCACCAAAGGGTGCACACAGTTCCAGGAGTTTCCTGTGAAGTCTCCTATCACACCAACAAGCCTTCCTTCCTTCATTTTAATTTTATGAAGCACAAAACAAATGACATATTTTGCTAACTTATTTATGTATTTGATAGGAGAGAAATTGGGAGGTGGGAGATAGAGATAAAGAGATATCTGCAACCTTGTTTTACCACTCATGAAGCTTCCTCCTGCAGGTGGGATCTGGGGGCTCGAACCCAGCTTCTTGTCCACTGTAATGAATGTGTGTACTCTTCCAAGTGTGCCACCATCCAGCCCTGTATAAACATTTCTTTTTTTATTTTTATTTTTTAAATTTATTTATTTTCTCTTTTTTTATTGTAGTAGTAGTTATTATTGTTGTTGTTATTGATGTCATCATTGTTAGATAGGAGAGAGAGAAATAGAGAGAGGAGAAGACAGAGGGGGAGAGAAAGAAAGACACTTGCAGACCTACTTCACCGCCTATGAAGTGACTCCCCTGCAGGTGGGGATCTGGGGGCTCAAACGAATAAATATTTCTTTTTTTCTAAATATTTATTTATTTATTTTCCCTTTTGTTGCCCTTCTTGTTTTTCATTGTTGTTGTAGTTATTGTTGTTATTGATGTGTCATTGTTAGATAGGACAGAGAGAAATGGAGAGAGGAGGGGAAGATAGAGAGGGTTGAGCTACCACCCAGCCCTGAGCAGAATTTTGAGCTGAGGTGTAGTCTCTCTGTGACTCCCTCAGCCACAGAAAGTCAGTGTCTGACTGCATGGTCCCCTCCCCAACCTCCATCCCCACAGGCTCTCTGGATGATGGCCACCCCCATTCTGTTCCTGCTTGACCAGGAAGATGTGCTCATGATTATGTGCACACAGCAGCGGTGAAATCACCCGGTAGATCTTACCTGCAAGCTAACATGAGGAAGCAGGGCCCCAGTCAAGGCCCAAGTCACACAGCCTATCTGTCAGATGCCAGCCTTGAAATGAAGCCTTCAGCTGTCTCACCACACAGAAGCCCCCAGGAGCAATCCAGTCCCTACAAGAGACCTGTCCCAACATCTATCCCAGGTCACCAAGGTCAAGGTAAGAGTCATCACATTCAGGGGCTGGGTGGGCTGTTTGCATCTGACTGTGGAGCCAGGTAGCCTGAGAGGCCCCTGTGGGTAATGGCTTTTCTCCTGCCCACCCCCACCCCCAGCATTGGTGCAGTTCTGAGATGACAACTTGCTAATTGGCTTAATTTGCTTAATTGCCTCTCAGACTGGGAGGGGAGGAACATGTGTTAGCCGCTAAGCTCTGCTCACAGTGGGATCCAGAAATACTGAACTAAAGACCCGTTGATTGAATAGTGACAGGGGCCAGAGGTGGGGGTTGGGGGTGAGCCAGGGCATCACTCTGACACATATGGAGTTTTGTGCCCACAAATTCTGTGTCCTGGACACTCTGAGCCGCTTCCCCCCAGAGCCAGTTCCAGCTCTTAAATGCAGGTCTTTGGTTTATGTTGAGTTGAGTTTTCACACAGGGTGTGGGCCAGGCTCCCAGCTGTGTTCTTCCAATGTCCAAGCCCCGCCTGTTGAAAAGACTGTTCATTCCCAGTGCATTGCTCTTGTCAAAACTCCCGTCTCCCACACTGGGGCAGAGCTCAAGGGTAGAGGATTTGAATGCAACGCTTTTGTCCCCTCTGCCATCACCCCTCACCCAGACCAGAAGGGTGACTTCCTCCTTGCTCCTACCTGGGACCCTCTCCATTTCACATCCCACCCCTCGGGGAGAGGTAGAGGTGACTTTGATAAATTCTTTAGTCCTCCCGTTTCACTTAATTTTCTTTCTTTTTTCTTTAAAAATAATTTTAAAAAATATTTATTCATTTTCCCTGTTTTTGCCCTTGTTGTTTTATTGATGTCTTCGTTGTTGGATAGGACAGAGAAATGGAGAGAGGAGGGGAAGGCAGAGAGGGGGAGAGAAAGATAGACACCTGCAGACCTGCTTCACTGACTGTGAAGCGACTCCCCTGCAGGTGGGGAGCCGGGGGCTCGAACCGGGATCCTTAAGCCGGCCCTTGTGCTTTGCGCCACCTGCGCTTAACCACTGCGCTACCGCCCGACTCCCGATTTTATTTCTTTTATAGGAGATAAAGCTCCCACAGAAAGAAGCCAAAGCACCTCTCTGGTGTGTGGGCACTAGAGTCTGAAACTGGAGCCTCGGGCATACAAGTCTGGAGCCCCACCAGCAAACTTTCAGTGTTTCCCCGGTCACATCCCAGTTCAGACTCAGTAAGATCTGAGCCTCGGTCCTTTGTGATCTGGGACTGTTACCTCTCTGGCCCCCCACCTTTCACACCTCCTCCTCTGGTGGGTGGGATAGGTGCAACCATCTTGGTTTTCTCTCTTCTGGAATATTCCAGAAACTCAGGACCAACTCAGGATCTTTGTCCCCACAGTTCCCTTTGCCTAAGGGGCTCACCACCCTGACACCCACACACAAGATCCATTCTCTGTCTTCAATCAGGTCCAGCCTTACCTGTCAGTTCCCACACTGACAGAAGAGCCTACACTGCCAACATTCCTTCCTTCTCCTAGGTTTCCTCTCCCCCACTCCAACTTCACTGGAAGGATGACTAGGTTCTCTTTTCCTTGTCCACAGTACTGAGGATGGTGCCTGGCACACAGTAGGAACTGACACTTGTGGAACAGAACGGAGCACTTGTGCCCAACAGGAAGTCCTCCTCCCAGAACCTTCCCTCCAAGGAGGGCTGGGGCTGCAGACCCTGAGACGACGAGACTACCAAGGCTCTTAGCTGCCTTCCCCAGCAGCAGAGACTCAGTCCAAGGCTGCTTTTGATTCAACTGCATCTTTGACCACTTTCCAATTCATTAATCATTGATCAGACAGTTACAGTCTCCATGGCAACCACCAGCCTGCCTAGAATGTTCCACCATTCAGGCCATTTGTTCTCTACTCCCTGCCTTTGTGGGACTACCTAGTCAGTCCTCTGGCAAAGTTATTTCTAGCTTTTAGCATAGTCAGCTCAGGTGGGGGAAACTGAGGCCAAGGGTCTCCTTCTAATGGGAGACTTCAGATGTGAGGGAATCATTGAGCTCTGTGGGTGGTTCCTACTTCTGCTTCTGCTCTGAGTTTACGGAACTAGGACCTTGTGCCTGTGGGATTTCACCACTCCACATGGCTTTTTCACTCAGAGAGGGAAGACACTATGGCACAGAGCTTCCTCTGGAGCCTATTGCATTTCCCATGCAGTGCTGGGGCTTGAACCTGGTTCAAACACATGGTAAACTCTCCAGTCCCTTATTTCTGCTTTTCTATCAGGTGGGCCAGTACACAGGAGACAAGGAGAAGAGTATGAGGCTAGGGTTCTCATTTTGTCACGAGTCATCAGCATGAGCACTGACTCCTAGTTTCTCCGTTATAGGGAGAAAAGGCTCTCACTCGGCGGGGCTCCCAAGTCCCCAGGTACAGGGGTGCTCCTGGGCAAGCAGTGCCTGAGACCCAGGGAGGACAGCTCAGAGCCCCCAGCATTTTTCTGGGGAGATCTGAGTGGCTGGGATCCTAACTAGAGGAGATTGCAGGTGAGCTGCCCTCCCCTGGGCTCAGCACTTTGGGTTCCAAGCCCTCCCCTCCCCAACATCATGACACCCACTCCCTGCAAGGTCACAAGGCATGGCATTTGGAAGCAGACCCATTGACCTCAGTCCTAGAGCTTACAGCCCCAGCTGCTCTCAAGCATGTGGGCCCCCAGGTTGGGCTCTGCCTGCACAGAATAACAGAAGTGCTGGTCAGGAAGAGCAGAGGCTGAGCTCCCCTCTGTTGCCACCAGGACAGAGGGTAGGGCCAAAAATCAGAAGCACACACTGTGCTGTGCATGAGGCCTTGGGTACGAGCCCCTGCATCCACAATAGCTCCAAGAATAGCCCCTGGATGATAGACTGGTGTTGTGGTGTCTCTCCTCTCCCCTGAGAAGCGAATGGAGAAACTGGGGCAGGGAGATTGAGACCCACTCTTTCACAGGCGTTAGGAGGGTTCACCCGACAGATGTATGGCCAGGCCTCTGCCTTCCCCACCGCCAGCCCCAAAGAAAGCCAGGCATGGGCATCCTCCAGTGCACTTTAATCAACATTCCCTCGGCTCAAGCTCAATAGCAGACAATGTCAATGTCAGGATGGGTATGTTTCCACTGGGTCCTACAAATGGAACGTCCATAGGTCTGCACTTGGGACACGTATGAAAAATAAAATTGATCTTTAGCTTTTATAAATGTCTCCTTCTTCCTAAAGAGAAAGCATGCCCTCTGTCCAACAGATGAAGGAAGGCCTGGAGGCACCAAGCCAACCCCAGCCAGAGATGCTGGTCTTCAGCAGAAGTGGGGGTGGAGTGCTGGATGGAGAGGTCACAGGAGATCAACACAGATGGATGGCTGGCACAGCCCTCACAGTGGGGCCAGACACTGAAGGGGGGAGTCTGGGGTGGCTGTTGAAGACACAGACCTTCCTCCCACTATAAAAACCATGCCAAATGGGCGTGGAAGTCGCGACTGAATTTTTGGCACCTTTCACAAGTCACAACCAACAGTGATTCCATCAAAGCAGGGGTGGAGGGCACAGGAACTGCAAGGAAGGAGGGGAGACAGCAGGCAAGACTCTTTCCCTATCCCATGTGGCCCCTGACGCCCCCTCCACCTTGGAGAAAGCAGCCCCTCTTCTGGTCCCAGAGTTCTTGGGGTGAACAAGTCACAACATAAAGAATACCAAGAGGGGGGCCCACCTACAGGGGTGGGTGGGTGGGGTTTTTGCTGCGTGCTGGGTGGACAGCAGGAAGCACTTGACACATTGGGAGACTGCCAATGGGGGGTACAGGAAGGACAGAGGGTGCACACAAGACACAGAGGAGCTGAGCAGGCAGATGGGGCCTAGCAAGCGGGGTGCTAGCATTTACAGGGGATCTGGACAGGGCCGGGGACTAAGACCCCCAACCCCATGACAGGACATCAGCAGCTGGCCCAGCTGCTACTCAGGGTCTCTCTGCCTCCCCCAGGAGTCTAACCCTGTCCCCCAAAACAAAGTAAGGATCAAGCGAGTTGGCGACAGATGCTGTCAGAGTCTGGGGCTCAGAGTCCCTTGGGATGGTGGGCAGGGGTGGAGTCCCAGGGCTCTCTGGCAGGAGGTATGTCCATGATTTATGGGGGAGCCAGGGGTCCCCCTGCATTTCCTGTAGGCTGCACTCCCCCCCCCAGAGGAGGAGGAGGGAGGCAGCTACAAGTCCAGGAGGCGCTCCTCACACGTCTCCACGGGCCATTTGGCGGCGCCCCCGTACACATCCACGTTGTTGTCCACCCAGGGCACGATGTTGCCCGCCATGTTGGTGGAGCAGTTGGCCATGTGCAGGATCTCCTGGGCGCGCAGGACTCGGTCCCACACGTTGAACTGGCTCAGCTCCCCCACGAAGGCCTGTGTGGCGTCAAACCTGCTCCCCACCGTGTCCTGGGGAGAAAGGGATGGAGATGGTATCAGGGCAGGCTCTGAAGCCAACAGCCCCTCAAACACAAACACAAGACCACCCTGGGGGACACAGGTGGGGGTGTCCTCACTTGCCCACCACCAAGGATTGTTTGATGTCCCAGGGACTTCAGGCCTGGGAAATGGTTTTCCGCAAACCTGCCCCTCCTGCCTTTTTTAGTATTCAGTTGCCACCAGGGTGATCTCTGGGATCTCTGGGGCTCAGTGTCAGCATGAATCCACGGCTCCTGGTGGTCACTTTCTTTCTTTTTTTTTTTTTTAGATGGGACAGAGAGAGACACCACCCCCCGACTCCCCTCATAGGTGAGGAACAGGGGCTCAAACCTGAGTACTTGCATATAAAAATGTGTGTGCTCAAAAGGGTGTGCCACCACTTGCTCTCCCCTCAAGTTCTGAAGTTCCAGGTGCTGCAGGCCTAGGGGGTGGCTGTTCTCAAACCCATCCCTCTTACAGAGGGGAAAATGATGCTGGAGTGAGAGACACTGACAAAAATCCCAAACTGAGGGGTCACTGGGTTCTCCAGCCTTCAGCCCAGGGGAGAGGTGACAGGGAAGGGCAAGGGGTGGCCCAGATGGTCCCCTCACGGCTAGCCTGCAGACACGAAAGCTCAGCTCCAGCTACTGGGGTGGGTGCAGGCAGCTAAGGGGTCCTCACTCCCTGAAGAGGTTTCTGGATGCGGCCTCGGAGGTCACACTCTCCTGTTCTCACCTGCCACAGGACAGAGTACCCAGTGTTTTCCTGGGGAGCAGGGGTCAAATGTAGTGCAAGCAGCCTTTGGAAGATGTACCACCGTCCTGCCTGCAGGGGCCCCCTGAACCTGGAGAGAGAACTCAGAGAGGTCCCATGGCCCAGGGACCCCTGTGCTGGGATCTGCCCAAAACCCTCACTGACTTAGTCTTAGTCCCTCATGCTCCACCGGGGCTGGGCTGACATGGATATGGGCTGCCATACCCCAGCAAGGTTGGGTGGTCCCCTAGGTGGGCCCCATCTTATGATCCTTCTGGTGTCCCTCCCCCATGCCCCTGCCCCAGGCCCAGTCTGCACCCACCTGCTCCTGGCCGAGGATCAGCACGCCTCCCGGCTTGATGGGGTGCCAGGGGGCCAGGTTCTCACCAGTGCCCAGCTTCTCCCCATCCTGGAAGGCCTCCCACATGCCATCCCGTGTGGTCCAGGTGATGCAGATGTGGTGCCACTTGCCGTCGCTGACAAACAGAGGCAGCTGGGCTACCTAGGGAAGTGGCAAGGTGCAGGTGAGCCCCCAGGATGGGGGCAAATGGTTCCAGAAATCTGACCTGGGGGCCAGGGACCCACCACTAGCCCTCTTACTTGCCCTTTCTCTGTGGGTGACACGCCTGACCTCAGGCGATACATGGGTGAGTTTGCGTCTCAGAGACATTCAGAAGGGAGGGACAGTTGGGGTCTGAGTTCTGGACCCCAAGAGGGCTCCATTTCAGCTATGTACCCCACTGGTGACCATGAGCACCCCCTGCTGGAGAGCCCTGAGGGGGCAGGGGCCCAGCTAGGGAGCAGCCACATTCAGCAAGTCACCCTCCCAGGGTGGCATCTGAGGATCTGCTGTGTGTGCTGCCCTCCAGGGCCTGGGAGGCATGGGAGCCCAACACAGGAGCAGGGTAGGGACACCCCACACCACCCATTGGCAGCCCCATGGGTCTGTATAGCAGGCTCCTTGTCACTGTCCCCTTGTTACCACTGGTTGCCTAGCAACCTGCACATCCTCCTAGGAATTGGCTGTTTACAAGATGTCTAACCCCAAGGCAAGCAAGGCTCTCAGCCGGCCCTGCTGAGTCCAGGGGAGTTATTTAGGCCAGTTAATCCCAGACTCAGGGACCCAGTCCCCACTGGAAGGCGTCCAGCAAACAGATTTCCCTGCATCCCCTCCCACATAACTGGATCAGGGAGTGGGGGGCAGGGGCGCCAGGGTCAGGATGACTGAGGACCACTTGGGCCTGAATCTGACTCCAGAGTGAAAGTCCTAGGTGGGGGCAGTTCTGGAGCCAGGTCTTTGGGGGAGACCATGCTCCCCAAGGGACTTTAGCTGTGGAAAAGGCAGGTGCACGGAACCAGAGAACTTATCAGTGGTCTCTGGGGGTTGGGAGGGCAGGAACGGACCCCTGAGGGGTGTGAGCAATCTCCCTGGGTGGCGGGTGGGGGGTGTGGGTGTGAAACTATTGTGTTCTAACCGTGGTTCCACAAGTGGGCGAACCACACACTAACAAGGGTAAGTTCTGCAGCCTGGGAGGTGAGACAGTGGTTCTAGAGCCTTGGACCTAAAGGCTCGAGGTCCCAAGTCTGGTCTGTAGCAACACATATGCCAGAGTAAACTGGGGATCACTCTCTCCCCTTTCACATGTTAATAAATCTTTTTAAAGAGTACAGCGGCCCAGGAGGTGGTAGAGTGGCTTATAGCCGTAGAATTTAAATGATATCCTAGTTTGGGTCGCCAGCATTGTCAAGGCCAGACTGGCAACACTCTGGTTCTGTCTCTCCTCTCTCTGTTAACAAAATATCTGAAATAAAAATATAAAAACTAAAAGCACACAATCTTCACCCCCTGTCCAAAAAGGATATAAGAAGTACTGCAAATTCAGACACCTGCCCACCCACCTCCCCACTGGGCACAGCCCTGTGGAACAGTCTTCACTGTGCCCAGGGGCCAGCTGGGACCCTGGGTGGGCCCTTGGCCTGAGGCACAGCCTGGTGTCCCCCAAGTGCAGCTGCCAGCCCCCACCCGTCCCCCACTGCTTCATGCCCGGCGAGCCTAGGACAGACCTGGCCCTCTGTGCCCAGCACCAGGGGGCCCCCCTCTCGGTTGAGGCCCGGCTGCCTCACTTCACCTCACCTCACCTTGTCGTTGATGAGCAGCTCGATGGGGTTGTTGCCCCACTCGATGAGCACGATCTCGTTGGCCTGCCCGGGTACAGCGTAGGAGAAGGGGGTGCCGATGCCGGGTGAGGCGCTGGAGCGCAGCCACAGGCAGATGGTGAAGGCGTACAACTCGGGCAGTGTCTTCTTGATCTTGCCGTACAGGTAGTTGGTGCGGAGCGGAAGCGACACTTTGAAAGCGTCCGGGGACTTGAATGCACTGTTACCTGTGTGTATGAGGGGAGGCGGGTCAACATCCTCTGCTGTTCCCCACTCCCACAAGCTCAGCCCAAAGCATAGTTCACACGGACCCCTTGCCTGGGTGGGCCTGCCAGTCATGGAGTTCCAGCTCCAGCTCCAGGCTTGAAGGCATAAAAAGTGCTGGGTCTCAGTCCAGGGAGCGAGTGCCCTCACTGCAGGGTTCTGGGGTGAAGGTCAAGCAGTGGCCCAAGAAGGAAGGGGGTTTTGGGGGGCATCCCTCGGGAAGGAAACCTGGGTAACGCTCAGTCTTTCCTGGCCACCCAGGACCAGAGATCTGAGGAAGGGGCAGCAAGCTGGAGTGCACTATAGGATTAGACCAAGCCAGCAGGCCGCAGACAATCCTTCCTGCCCCGATGATGCCTTGAAATCTCCTTCCAGCAGAGGGTGGGCACTGGATGGGGCTTGTAAGCAGGTAGTCTTGTCAACTAGGTAGGTGCTCAAGAGTCACAAGCCCAACTCATTTGTCACCAGATGAATCACCAAGGTCACACATGTCTCCACAAAGTCACACAGAAGCTGTATTTGGGCTCCATCCCTGACCCTTGGGAACCACTCGGCCCCTCCTCTGCCTGTTCCTCCAGGAATGGGGCCTGGGGAAATGTTCCCTGTGGCTTGGAAGTGGGGTAGGCAGGTCCTTCCCACCCAAGTTAGTAGGCCTGGCCAGAGCCTTGGTCCCTGGGAGGAGAGCTGTCTGGTACTGCTGTCACCCCCGCTCCACACACACACATATACTGTCCCCATCTAGATGGCACCTCTTAGAGGTGAAGAAGAGCAGAGGACAATTGTGGTTATAAAGGAGTGTCTATGATGCTCAATCCAGTTTGGATTTTAGTTCAAAACAAGAAACACACACACACACACACACACACACACACACCCAGCAGCCCAGTCCCGAGGGGGCGTCACAGATTCCAAAGTATGCAGGGCACCATGCCTGTCCCCAACCCCCAGCTCACCTGTCACAAGCTTCCCTTGAACTTGTAGGCCAGACACTGTGAGGGAAGGAGCCTGAAGGTCCTTCACTCATTCTAAGCATATCTGTATACACTTAAGAGCAGAGCACACACACAGGGAGGCTTGGTGCATCGAGGGGAGGGAGCCCAGGGCACAGCCAAGGAGACAGGGGGCTGGGGCCAGGAGTCCTTCTCTCCAGTCAGTATGGACAGCCACTGGCACTTGATCTGCAATGGCAGGTGACCGCACTCCTTAGAAATGACTTCTGTCCTTGTCCTTGCTGGAGGGCGGCCTTTCTGGTCTCACTCAGCTCAGCATGGGCAATGTCCTTAATGGGCCACCAACCAGATAGGCCACACTCTTGGTGGAGCCTGGGCTTCTGTGTGTAGTTTCACCTTGGGGCCTCTCAGAAACCCCAGCAGAGGGCTAGCCATGATGCTATGGTATTTTTTTTTTCTGTCTTCCTATCTCTGTCTGTCTTTTGTTGTTCATATATATATTTTTTATTCCCTTTTGTTACCCTTGTTGTTTTATTGTTGTAGTTATTATTGTTATTGATATCGTCGTTGTTGGATAGGACAGAGAGAAATGTAGAGAGGAGGAAAAGACAGAGGGGAGAGAGAAAGACACCTGCAGACCTGTTTCACCGCTTATGAAGCGACAGGGAGGGCAGGGGGCAGATGGGGGCCAGGGGCTTGAACCGGGATCCTTATGCCGGTCCTTGCGCTTTGTGCCATGTACACTTAACCCACTGTGCTACCATCCATATATATATATATATATATATATATATATATATATATATATATATATATATATATATATATATATATATATTTATTGCCACCAGGGTTATTGCTGGGGCTTGGTGCCTGCATAATGAATCCACTGCACATTCTTCTCTTTTTTTTAACCAGAGCACTGTTCAGATCTGGCTTGTGATGGTGTAGTGGATTGAACCTGGAATTTTGGAGCCTCAGGCATGAAAGTCTGTTTGCATAATCATTATGCTATCTACCCTCTAACCTTTTTCCTTTTTTTTTTTTTCTCCTTTATTTTATTTGATAGGACAGAGTTATTGAAAGGGAAGGGAGAGACAGAGAGGGAGATAAAAAAAGAGAGACACCTGCAGACCTGCTTAATTGCTTGTGAAGCTTCTTCCCTGCAGATGAAGAGTGGGGTTTGAACCAGGCACCTTGTACGTGGTTACATGTGTGCACCACCAGGTATGCCACCACCTGGGTCTCTCTTTCTATCTGAAAAAGTCAGCCTGAAGCCGTGAAGCCCCAGTGGTGACAGAGGGACAGACAGGAAGGAACACCGAATGACAGCACTGAAACTTCCTAACTTCCCACAGCGCTCCCCATGTGGTGCTGGGGCTAGAGCCTGGGTCTTGGGTGTGGCATGCAGGAACAAAAAGCAATTACAGAACAGAAAATCCGAGCCCTGTAAATCAGAGAGCGTGGGTGGTGGGCAAGTGAACTCTCAGCCCAACACACAGTCCTGACGAGAACTGGGAGACCAAGGGCCCAGAGAAGAGGCTAGCCCCCAAAGCTAGTACCCTCTATTTCCATCAAACAGCCTGGAGGGTCAAAGTGATTAAGGGGTTGCAGAGTCTGAGGGCTGGGGGCAGGGAGTCCCTGGTGAGCAGACCTCCCAGCAGAACACAGGAACCCCCTCCCTCATGGGGTGCAGCCCCCATACGGGCCCAGGCTGCAGACTCCAGGACTCTGGTCCTCAGGGGTCACTCCAGCTTCCACCCCAGCTCTGCTGGCCATGTGGACACAGACACTGTGGGCTCTGACTCCAAGCAATGCCACCGTGGGCTGAAGCAGAAGATCCGGAACACTGCAAGTGTCAGTTCAGCGCCTGGCCATGACAGGCAATTGATGGGCAGTGGGTGGAAGCCAAGACCAGGGTCCCCTGACATGTAACTGAGGCCTGTCCCCCTCCAGGTGCAGCAGTGTGCTTCTCACACGTGACAGATTAGGGTGGGGGCTGGGAGATGACATGGTGACAAGGTACAAGTGGGACTCGACAGCTCAGCAACAAACCAGCCAGCAAAAGATCGCTCTCCTCAAGGACTCTTAAGGGATGAGCACTCACTAGGGTCAAGAGGAGCACAATAAAGGCCAAGCGGCCCCTCAGTGCCCGTGCCTAGGGGCTCCACCAGGTAGCCACCTTCAAGGTCCTGCTCATCAGGGCGAAGCTCTAGTCTGAACATGTACCACCCTCCCCTATGAGCCCGGCCAGTCCTGGGGTCGTCAAGAGCAGTGGTGCAGGGCCGGGAGGTGGCCAAGTGGGTACAAGACACACACACACACACACACACACACACACACACACACACACCTCACAGTGCATGGAGCCCTGGATTTGGTCCTGGCACCACATGGGAGCACCGCGAGCAACACCAGGGGGAGCTTCATGGACAGTGGAGCAGTGCAGTGGTTTCTCTCCCGATGCCTTTGGAGACTAAAAACTGGGTCAGGGAGGCTGCTCGTTGGTGTTGCACCAAGCAAGGCCTCTGGGATCCCTCACCTCTGCTTGAGACGAGCCTGTGTGGGCTGGCTGCCTGCCTCTTTCCCACTGTGACAACTAGGTGAGACTGGGAGGGACAGTCACACATGGCGGCCCCTGGTGGCTTCAGGAGGAGCCCAGAGAAGTTCCCAGATACTGGGGGCTCAGGGTTGAATGGGGAGGGCTGGGTGTGAGAGGCAGTTTTCTCAGCCCCTCTGCAAATGGCCCACACAGCTGGCCTAGTATCCTTCTCTATGGGATGGGAGAGAAGGCCTCCTTCCCAGGGTCAGTTGCTCAGCTGCAACCTCCTTTTAGCAACCCAGCCATGTGCTGCCACGACAACCTGGCATGTAGCCACCAAGGCCAGGGCCAGCCCCACCCCATAGTAACAACCCCCCATGCTAATAGCTGCAGTGTCCCCAAACCAGCACTGCATGTCCCCAGGCCCCACTGATGGTCACGTAGGGGAGATGAAGAGAAGGCAGGCACTGTCTCCCCTAGTTGTCTCTTCTTCCTACCCCACCCCGTCCCCAGAGCCTGGGAAAAAAGCCACAGCTGCAGCTAGGCCTGCTGGGAGCCTCTTGAGACCTCATGAGTTTCCTAGGGTCACTCAACAACAAAGGTGAAACATAGAAGAAGCTTTCTTATTATTATTCCTTTTAACTCAAGAATCCAAGTGGAGTCTGAAGCCAGCTGGTGGGAAGCAGGACTTTCATGCCTGAGCCTCCAGTTCCATCACAAGCACCACAGGCCCTGTGGTGACTCTAGCTTCTCTCTCTCTCTCAACACTCTATCACATATGAAGTAAATACAAAACAAATCTTTGAGAGAGCGTTCAACCTAACCAGTAAGCCACACTCACCCCCAATTTCTGAGAATGGCAAGGCCAAAAACACAGTCTCTGCTACAGCATGAGGGCAGGAAGGGGGTAGATGAGACCTGGGGCCTTCTGGGGTTCCTGGAGCAGAGACTCCGCCTGGGTCTGTTCCCGCCCGGCCCCCCAGTGGAGGGCACCCTTGGAGTGACTAGATGCCAGCTAGTGGGCATTCTGCCATCAACTCGTGAGAAATGCCCATCAACTCGTGAGACTGCAAAGGGGGAGACAGCTGGTGAGAAGACACTGGGTGAGCCAGCGCCTCTGTAGAGCCTTCACTCCCACCAGCCTCACAGCCAGCCACAAGCCACTGGAGGGGGGGATTGGGGGGGTAATGCTCTGGTTTCCCCAAGGCCAGGGGGTCCTGCTTTCATGTCCCTCTGACATTTGCCAAGTGAGTGTGAGCAGACCAGCACAGAGACTCTGTACCAGGACTGGGGCTTCTGAGAAGCCACAGGGGAGGAAGTTTGGGGTGCACTGTGTCCCCACCTGCCTGGAGGACACTGATTTTTAAAAATATTATTATTATTTGATAAAGAAAGCTAGGTAGAGAGTGAAAGAAATCACAGCACGAAGCTGCCTTTAATGCAGTGGGGGTCAGGCTCGAACCTGGGTCTCGCACATAGGAAAGCAGCACACTATCCAAGTGAGCTATTCTGCCAGCCCAGGACACTACCTTTCCCATAAACACTTTCCAGGGGGAGGCTGACTCCCCAGCAGGCCTTCTGGGTACCCTCACTGTCTGCCTCAACGCCCACAAGCAAGCCAGCCAGCCACTGTGCCACCCTCTGATGCCTACCCAGGTCTGACGGCAGAGCCAGAGAGGAGGCACCCCCCTGCTAAGTCACCTGACTGGGGAGAAGGGCTCCCCCTGTATGCACCTCAGGTGATGACTCAGATTGACAAAGCCACACTTCCTCTGAGATGGGGGGGGGAGGGGGGGGGAGCTTGGAATCCAGCCCAGTCCTGTTCCATGCAGAAGTCAGGGACAAGGGTCTTTGGCCACCACACCTAGGGACCCTTATCTACCAGTGGGAGGGGGCTCTTGGCCTGCTTCCCCTGCACTGAGCCTGGCAGCTCAGAACCCAGCCCCAGGGAGCCAGGGGGCAGCACTCACCCCGCTCTAGCTCAGCCACCCTCTGCAGCAGCGTGTTCAGGGTGCTCTCCGTCTTGAGCCTATGGGCCGATGTCTCGTTGTGCAGCAGGGACTTCTCGTCCTCCAGCTCAGCCACCTTGCGCAGCAGCTGCCTCTCCAGCTCCCCCAGCCGCTGCTGGAGCACCTCCCGAAAGTCGCTGGGGACCACAGCATTGGGGGCTGACCCGTTGGCCCGCAGCTGGTGCTTTGGGGGTGGAGAAGGTGGGAGGGGGCGGTGTGAGAGGACCAAGCATTAAGGCGAGTTATAAGAGAAATCTGATGGCAGTTCTGATGGCCCCACCACACGGAGAGCCGCTTCCAAAAACAGGAGCATTAAATCGTGCCAATGGCACACAGGGGAGCAGTTTTTTCCCCGTTTGGTTTGAAAAGCATTTCAAAGTCAGACAAGACCGACTCTGCTACAGTCTTTGAAACTTAGGTATCTCGTTTTCTCCACTAACCCTCTCCAGAAGAAAGCTGTTCTCCTCTTGTTATTAACATGTCCAGAATTATAGCCAACATTTAGGGTAGAGATCAAAGCACAGCATTAAAATAAAATAAAAAAATTTTAACAGAAGAGAGCTGACCAGACGGTGCTGGAAGCTGATGAGCTCTCATCCAGGAATGGAAACGGCCCCCCAGTTACAGCACTGACCGAGGTGCTGACACCTGCACAGATGTCACTGAAGCCAGAGATCTGAAGCACCTCTCTTCTGAAGCCCCTGAATCTGAGCCCTATTTCTAAACCCTACTTCTCTGCCTGCCTGGTTGCCTGCCTGCCTCTCACGCTGGCCTGCTGCTGCCTAGCCTCCTGGGGCCTCATTCCCAGGGCTGCTGCAAGGGTTAAAAATAGACAGGATGCCTGGTGTGTCTTTTGTGTTGAAGACCTGTTAGCTGTGCGGGCTTGTAAGGAACTCATGCTGGAGATGACTGTACTTAGCCCCAGCAGTCCATGGGAAACTCAGTTTTGGAGTAATTACCACCTGTAATTGAAACCCACTTTTGCTAATAGGTATTTTGCTAAAAGGTTTGAAGAAGAATATAATAATAATAATAATAATAATAAACAACTATCCACGGCTCTAGTTCTTCAACAGGGTGGAAAGTAGAGATGGAGATGAGAGGAAGATGACCTCAAAATTCCAAACTGCATACACCTGTCCACCCTCCCCACACACACCTTAAGGGACATCAGAATCAGGTGCTCCCCCTCCCCAAGCCCAAAAGGATTCTTTCTTTATAACCGTGACAATCCGGGGACAGGGAAGTGAGAGAGGCTCCCTGCCAGGTGCTGCCTCTTGGGGGTGGCGGGGGAGCCCCAGCGCCCCGTAGAGACCTGGGGCTGGGTGGTTCCAGCCACTTTGGATCTGGCCGGATCCTCGGACCCCGGGTGGCGAGCGACCGGGCAAGTCCAGTTGTACGACTAGGCAAGTCCATGTGCAGGGGGGAGGAGAGGGGGGGAGCCCCCACAGCCTGAGGTGGACGCACCGGTTAACCCTTTCCTTCCTGCAAGGGTGCTGGATCCTGGTCCCTTTGCACCCGAGGACTCTGGATAAACTGCAAGGGGCCCGGGTGGTGCTCTTCAGTCCCCCACGTCCAGCTGGCACCGCGCCCTGGGGTGCGCCCCACCCCCCGTACCTCGAGGCTCTCCAGGCGGTCTTTGAGCGTCTGCAGCGAGCGGCTGAGCTGCTCCACGACGTGGCCCGGGTCCCGCGGCAGGTCTCCCATGGTGTTCTTGCCCGCCCTGCCCGGCGCCTTGCCGGCCGCCAGCCCCTCGCAGCGCGCCAGCTTGCCCGTCAGCTCGCGGATGGCCTCGCGCTGCGAGCCCAGCGTCTCCTTCTGCTGCACGACGGTCTCGCGCAGCTGCAGCACCGCGGCCCGCAGCTCGTCCTCGGGGCTCAGCGCGCCGCCCTGCATGGGCATCGCGGACAGCGGGCAGCCGGCGCGCGCCGCCTCAGGGGGCAGCACTGTGCACACGAAGCGACCGCCGGGCACCGCGCCGTCCTGGGCCCCGGCGGCCACGGCGAACGCCAGGCCGGCGGCCAGCAGCGCCAACATCTCACGGCCGCCGCACTCCCTCTGACTGACCGGCAAGCTCCGTCGGGGCGCACGAGGGTGGCAGGAATCCCACGCAGCACTGTCAGCACGGTCCGCCAGCCAGCGCACCGTCTGCCCGGCTCTGCCCGCGCGCTTTCTTAAGTCGAGGGGGGCGGAGCGATGGGCGCGTGGGGCGCGGCGCCGCGAGCGCTGATTGGTGCCCCTGTGTCGCGTCACGGAAGGGGCGGGGCGGGCGCCTCAGCTCAGCTGGAGGCCCTGAGGGCGCGTGGGCCGCCGGGGCCTGGATCGCTGAGGTGACCCGCATCTCTGGGCGCCTTCAGCTTCCGGGCGGCGCGTTCAGGTGCCCAGAGAATTCCCCCACCCGAGGGCGCAGGAGGCCCAGGCTGAGGCGACCGAGAGTTCTTGCTGCCCCCGCGCCCCTCGGTGGGGCGAATGCTGGGCTTCCGGTGCAGCCCCGGCCCGCCCCCCTCACTTCTCACCTGGTTGCTGGGGAGAAGCGGCAGCCCTGGACTTCCGGTGCCACCCAGGTCCAGTGAGGTGACCCCAAGTCGGCACTTCACGAGTGAAGAGACCTCCCCCCCCCAGGGACCTCAGGTGGACTTCTGATGCACCTCGAACCCGGTGATGGGGAGAGGACCCCCCATTCTCGCTTCACAAGTGAGGAGAAGCTCCCTCTCAGGTGGGACTCGAACCCAGAGCCACCGGGTCAGAGCAGCGACAGGAGACAGCGGAATGCTACCCAGGTCGCCTGCACCCCTTCTGGGGGCAGCGACCCCCCAAATCCGCGGGAGCCAGCAGCAGGGACCCTGTGAATCCTGTGTCCAGCGAGGACCTCGGAAAAGGGGGTGCAGAACCCTGAGACCCCCTCAGAGTGACCGACGACCCCCCCATATGTGGGGACCTTATCCTGCAAGGCCATCGCCACCCTGCCAGGGGTCGAACCCACGCCCCACCCTGGCACGTAGACACCCACACTGTGCAGATCACCTGGACAGACACCCCCCACCCCCAAGAGGAAAAGCAAATTTCTTTCTTTTTTTTAGTTTGTAAAGCCAATTGGGAGTGCTGACCCCACACCAGCCACAGACAGCCGGTGCAGTGCACACCCTGTACATGGAAAGCTTTTATTATAGTTTTTCCTTCTCTCTCTGCATTGTTATTATTATTATTATTTTAAGAAATGCTGTTTGCAAGGTCATTCATCACATTATCCATTCTACCAGAAACAAATGGATTTGTCACTTGTGTGCAGAAACCGAGGTTGGAGTCTGGAAACAAATGGTATAAAAAAAAAGAAATTATTATGATAATATAAAATAGACTGCAGTGATTAATCTCCAGGAAACCAAGTTTTGACCTGCTCTGCACTTCAGACAATGGCTTCTGTTATGTAAACAGTTGTGGGGGGGGGTTTTCAAGGACAGTGTTGCTAACTCATAAGGAAAGTTGTATTCATGAGAACCTCTTCAGGAGGAAGATGAGAGACAACGAGAGTGGCCCAGGCACAAGCCGGTGGAAGGTGATGGCTCAGGTAAGAACAGCCGCTCCCGGAGGAGGGGTGGGGTGGGGGTCACTGCTGCTGATGTCACCAAACGTCCCTCACGTTGCACATGCGACCTTGAAACCCATTCCTCTACATCCTTTCTTCTTTGGCTTCTTGAAAGCTCCCAAAGTTGGAATGAACCCATGTGGCCACAGATTCCCAGAGTTCAAGTGACAAGGCTACAAAACACATTATGGACGGTGACACTTCGGATTATTCTAGAAAGCACGAAATCCAGAGTGGTTGGGAATGATCCCAGTCAAGCATTTACCTTTTCAATCTCCCCCCACTCCCCTCCCCCACCTGGGTTCAAGGTGGTTCTGCTCCAGGACAGGCTGGGCTTTCCCGGGGCCTGGCAGTAGAGCGAGATGAAATGGTCCATGTGACTTCATGGACCCTCCTCTGATATGGATGGATCTGTTCATAGTTGCACCATCTTGAAGTAGAGGCCTGCTCTGTTAATAATTAAGATAACGCAAGTGTATTTCCAGAATTCTAATTTCCTTCTGAACAAGGACTGCAGCATGCAAGGAGACATAAAAATAACAAAGCAAATATATCCCTGAGTAATTGCTCTGAAATTTCTCTAAAGAGATTTCACCAGGAGACCTGATCCGGGAGATTTCTGGAGCCCGGGCTCTGAAGCTGGCCTTTTCTCTGACGCATCACTGGGGCACATGGCTAGCAGGCTCTGCGCTGCTCGGGGCTTTATTTTATGTGTCACTCTCGGGGTGCAGAGTGAGATGGGAAGCCCAATTCCAGTTGTCACTGGATGAGTGGTTCCAGGTATGTCATTACTCTGATCCTGTTTCCTCTACAGGAGATTTAGACCAGACTCTCCAAAGACCTTTCTGCTGTGCTCAGTTGGTTCTTAGAGAAGGGTTTGCTGTCCAGTGTGGTAAACATTCCAGAACACTGCTCTGCCTGTGCTGTGAGGCACCTGTAGCTGCTGGTGAGTCTCAGAGGTGTGTGTGTGTTTTGCTGTGTCCAAAACCTTCACTCTGAGACATGCAATTCCACCCTTGATTTACTCACAGCAAGCGGCCTCCTCTACCTGAAAGAGCCTGCTTTTCTGACTCATGTTCCCCCAGAGGCTGGCAAGATGAGTGGCAGAGCCCGCGGCCCACAGATTTGCCCCCACTTGAAAAGTCGTGCAATCTGCCATGGTGAATCAATTCCCCCTCATCTGCACGCGGCAGCATAGTAACCACCCACCCCTTCAGGGTGTCTTCTGGCTCCCAGGTCAGCCCGGAGCTGGCAGGGCCTGGATCCTGTGCTGGGAATCCTGATGAGCCCATCCTGCCTCCATTTTATTGCCCCATCTGCTTGGCTCCCTGTTTCTTCTCACATGCATTTTATCTTGGCCTGCTGGGAAATGTGCTCATTTCCACCGTGGTGTCAGAGGAGCCTCTCTCAGACTTTCTTGCCTTTCTTCCTCTCTCAGTGCCATTGGGGAAGTCAGGACTGGGGGTGTGAGTTCAGTAACAGAATTCAAGGACAGCTTCCTGCAAACATGACTCAGGAGCTGTCCTCGGTGCTGAATTTCAATTGGTAGGGAAAGTAAGTGTGTGGTGAGTTTTTTTTTTTTTTCCCCATCCTGAGTAGAATTCAGTGCAGCTACAACAGAATTTGCAGGCTCCAGAAAATCCGAACTAGAAATCTTTTCTGCCCAGAATGCTTAGACTCTTTCAAGAGTAGATTGGTCTACATGGTAGAGTAGAAAGGGTTTGAGCTCAGCTGGGTCTTGTTCTAATCCTTTTTTTTTTTTTAATTTGCCAGTCCTAATGTCTAACTTTGCCATAGCTTGATCTCTCCAAGCTTCTCTTTTTCTTCTCTAACATTAAAGCCAAATTTATTGAACACTAGTGCTGTCAGATTTGAGTGAGGTAATGTATGTGAATATATAGTAAACAAGTGTGCAGTAGATTCTAAAAATTGTTCTCTCATTCCCTGAATTCAGAACTGAACTTTCAGTTCTTTTAAAAGCAAAGTTCAGGAGTGAAGAACATACCCAGTGGGTAGAATGCATGCCTTATCATGTCCATGGCCCAGATTCAAGCCAAAGTACCACATCAAAGGTATTTTCTCTGGTGCTGTGGTCTCTTTTTCTCTATCTCTCTCTACCTAAATGAAAAAGTGGCCCACATCAGTGTCATCACACAGGTGTGTGTTGTGATAATAATAAATAAAAACAAAGTTTAATTTCTTTATTTTCTACGAGATCTACTTTGAATTAAAAATGGTGAAAATATTTAAAAATAGAACCAATCTCTACAGAGGAAATTATAAGGATGAAATTTGTCTCAGCAAGAGAAAGTTGCCTTTTTCCCCTCAAGCATTATACACATTATTTATTTATTTATTTATTTTCCCTTTTGTTGCTCTTGTTTTTCATTGTTGTTGTAGTTATTATTGTTGTTATTGATGTTGTCATTGTTAGATAGGACAAAGAGAAATGGAGAGAGAAGGGGAAGGCAGAGAGGGGGAGAGAAAGACAGACACCTGCAGACCTGCTTCACCACCTGTGAAGCGACTCCCCTGCAGGTGGGGAGCTGGGGGCTCGAACCGGGATCCTTATGCCGGTTCTTGCGCTTTGCACCATGTGCCCTTAACCTGCTGCACTACCACTTGACTCCCTATATACATTTTTAACCTGAATCAGAGATTGCAATAAAAGTGAACTATTTTCATGACTGGGGGGGTCACTTAATGATAGAATATAGGACTTGGCTGTGTAAGGTTTGGAGTTCGACCCTCCGCACCACACATACCAGAGTGATGCTCTGGTTCTCTTCCTCTCTCTCTCTCTCTCTCTCTCTCTTTCTCTCCCCCCTCCCTCTCTCCTTTACTCCCTCTGTCCCCTTGCCCTCAAGTACATAGTTAAAAGAAAACCAAAGTAAACTTTCATATCTACAGTAACAAACATTGTCACTGATCTGTGTGCCTGAACCCACCTAAGATCTATGGCCTTTAATATTTCAGTGTTTCTGCATCTGTGTTTCCCTAGGTTCCTGAGAAATAGAAGGCCCCCAAATAAAGCAAATGTTCTTTCATCAGTGCATCTGGGTTGCTTTTGAGTAACATATTTCTAGTTTAATTTTGGGAGCCTGTGCTATGAGACAGTGAGTTTCAGGAAGTGTTCCTGTACAAGTATATAAGTACATGTGTCTGCAAAACCCTGTTTTGTGGGGCTTGATGGTTAATACTGCACAAGTGATTTCAACAAACAAAAAAAGACTTTTGGTGGCAGCCTCTGATTTCAAGTACCAGAACAAATTGCTGGATAAGCCAAAGAAAATGTCTTTGCACAGGTTTTAAAATTAAAGGGGCTCTAGGGAGTTAAGTCAGCATCAGAGCACCTATTTTGCATACGTAAGGTCCCAAAAGTCCCAGGTTTAATCCCCAACACTGCCATATTGCCATAGCTCAGTGGTTCTCTCCTCTTTGTTGTATATTTGTATCATATACATGTGTATGAAGAACAAATCTCAAGGGAGTTGGGCAGTAGCGCAGCAGGTTAAGCACAGGGGGCGCAAAGTGCAAGGACCGGCATAAGGATCCCGGTTCAAGTCCCTGACTCCCCACCTTCAGGGGAGTCGCTTCACAGGCGGTGAAGCAGTTCTGCAGGTGTCTATCTTTCTCTCCCCCTCTCTGTTTTCCCCTCCTCTTTCCATTTCTCTCTGTCCTATCCAACATCAACAGCATCAGTAACAACAACAATAGTAACTACAACAATAAAATAACAAGGGCAACAAAAGGGCATAAATAAATAAATATTTAAAGAATCTTAAAAAAGAACAAATCTCATGTAAGTAAAAGATAGGGGATGGGAGGAGGCTGGATGAAGGGCTTTTATTAATTTGGTTTGCTTTGAGAAAAATACTCTAAGCACAGTCTCAGTTGTTCTAGGTTAGGATACACTTGAAAGCACTTCACTTTTACACAAGGTACAGGTAGTGAAGCTGACTTACATATGGGTAGCTTTATATCTCCATATGGTTTAAGCACAATGGTGCCTTGCATACATTATTGAAAGAGAGTTATAGGGACCAAATCCAGCGGAGAAGCAACTACAGAAGCCAGAACTCCTACCTTCTGCACCCAAAAACAACTTTGATTCATACTCCCAGTAGGGGAGAAGTGACAGGAGAAAGAAGATAAGAGGGCTCTGAACTCCAGCTCCATTGGATCCCAGGGAGAGAGGATGAAAAGGGGAGAGATATTTGGATGTAGAAATAGGGTTATTGTGTGGCTTGGAGAGGAAGAGAGGATTAGACCTGGAAGAAGAAGGGGCAATTCTATACAAATGTAGACAGATAGCTGTAGAGATGACAGTTGACCCATGTCTGAAACCTTGGGAGAACCGTGGTGGTTTGTAGTGGAGGGACTTGGGATTCAGAACTCTGGTGGTGGGAATGGTGTAGAATTGACATGTAATTTTGTAAATAAATACTGAGTCCCTAATAAAAAATTAAAAAGTGAGAGAGTTATAGGGGCCTGGCAGTGGCACACCCAATAAAGTACACATATTGCCATGCACTTGGACCTGGTTCAAGCTGGAATGATGCACTAGCTTCTCTTTCTCTCTCTCCTCTCCCTCTTGTAAAATAAAATCAATCTTAGAAAAAACAAAGTTGAGTGGTCATAGTGCTCTTCTTTCTCTCACTATCCTCTCTTCCAAACTGTTGTATGCTTTTATTTATGTTCTGTGTGCTAGTAATTCTGTCCTGGCCTGTGTGAGCTCCAGAATATAATACACCAGTCACTTGCTGGACACATCAAAACTACCACATTTCTCACTCAATATGTCCAAACTAAATTTATGGCTGTCTTCCTCATCCTTCCTTTCTTCTTCCTGTATCCCCAGTTTCTGATATGGGGATATAAGAAGTTTTCTAAATGGGAAACTTTGGGATCAGAATTTTCTTTTTTCCATTCCCCATATCCACTCATTTCCCATCAGTTTATAAATGCTGGTGCTACATTTCTGCTAATTCAACTCTGTAGTCACTCTGTCAGCCTCATTACTTCTGCTCTGAACTGCACAATGAACTCCTAACTGAAGCTCCCAACTCTGCCATCAGTTTTCCTGAAGCTCAGCCCAAAGTTCTGCTCAGAAAGCTCCCTGTGTACACTGGTAGACTCTCTAGAATACAGCATTCGCCCATTTGCCAGATTCCCATTCAACCTTATTTGCTGTGATGTCCCTTGATCTATCTCACTCCAATCAAAATATGATTCCCACTATCCATTTCCAGACTTAGAGCTAGGGTTATTTCCTGTATCTGGAATGGCCTTCCCACCATTCATAGAACCACAGAGCCTCATTTATGTTCCACAGTTCTCCATGCACATTGCCTATGCCACAAGGCCCACCCCAATTTTGCTCAGTTTGAAGTGACACTCTAAAAGACAGTGACTTATCTTCATGTTTGTGACTTCTCTTACTCCTTTCAGCTCTGGATTATAATTATCTTCTCCATTGCACTAGGAGCTCCTTCAGGCCTGGAGCTGGTCTAATACATTTTCTCCTCTCAGGAAATATCCAGTTGGGTGTCTTTGTGCACAGCTGTGCTAGTGCAGTGGGAGAGAAACAAAGAAGATTTTGCTCAATATGTGATCTGTTCAATGAGTTTGCAGGAATAGAGTCTCTGTGTGAGAACGGCAGGAGACACCTGAGTGGAGAAGCTGAGAATTCAACTAGACCTTGAAAGGGGTGAGGAGGGTGCAGTCAATAAAAGGGGCTGTGTTTCTGTTTGATGCCACCGGAGAAAAACAAGATATGTAGCTAGTAATCTCTGATTTTAGTCCTCTGTTTCAAACCTGCTCTGTTACCAAGGACACCTGAAGATAGATTTTACTTGTTTGCGGTAGCTACACTCAGCTATCGTCCATAAAGAAAGATGGGTCACTGGGGTGGGGGTGGGGATGAGTGGCCAGAATAGCTATTTGCAAGAATGAACAAAGTGTGAGTAGTAACAACATTCAGTTTTTAATTGAGCAAAGGAAAGTAGGGATGTGTGTATGAAATGTCTACATCCTTCAGACTTTCTGAAATTCTCCCATCTGGATACGCAGATGGGTGCAGCACAGAAGTGGCGGGGGAAGGGCTAGCATTCCCCCCCATCTATGACGTTGCTTCATGTAGGGGGCATAGTGGGGAGATACAGAGGGGAGGGTGACATAATAAAAGAATGAACCCCTGTCCTGCCACTATCAGAGGCACTGAGCCCTAAGAGTCACTGAAATGAGAGCACCAGCGCTCAGAAAAGTTCTCCAGTGACATTTATTCCCAGAATGTTGGGTTCAGTGCAGCAGGAGCTTTGAACTCAAATCCTTATTGGCACTTCCATCTGAGCTGAGTCATTCATTCCCCCTGGAGCCCTGAGGTTTATACCTGGGATTGCCTCTCCTTCTCTGAATGAAAGATGGAATAAAACTGCATATTTCAGATTGCTAATCAGAGAGAAATCACACCATCACCGGCCTCCACTGGGAAGCTAGGTTCATCTGCGTTCCATATGTCCTGCTGCCCTCTGCACTCAGCCCTGGGCCCCAGGAATTGAAGTCAACCCTTCATGCACATGGCTGCTTTTGTTACCAAGGTGGTGACTGAAACCATCCTGACTCTTCTCTTGCTCTGTGATCCAGGCCCACTAATGAACAGCCCATCTGGGCTGAGGGGGTGGAGGACTTTCCCCTTATACTTAAGCAGCCCAAAATAAATAAATCCTCCAACTAAGACCTTCCCCCCTCTCCCCTTCAACAAGAGCCATTAAACACCTTTATTTCAATCCCCAATTCAAATGAATCCCAGGTGGGATTCATTAGGTAATATTTAAAAACCCCTAGGACAAAGGAAAATTCTTTTTGTGGAAAGAGATACAGTATGATGATTGGTTTTAAAGTCTAGCTTCCTGCAAACCACATAAGGTAGTAAAAGGGTTATGAGAACAAAGGTGTAATGTATTGCAGCCTTGAGTCTTTGGGTTTGACAGATAAGGTCAATTTAATGCCATATACACACAAAAAATCCTCTTATGGCATATGAAAGCAAAAAAGAATCTGTGGTGTTTTAGGTCAAAGCTCAGACTTCATTCTTTTTATTGTGTTTCATATTTTTCTTTGCCATTTTGGCATTGAAAAAGAATCTCAATTGTCAAACCCTATAACAAAATAAATATGCATTAAGAATGCTCTGTAGAAAGAACTGCAGCTACTGCCTCCATGTTTAATCTTTATTCTTAAACAAACAAGCACTATCATGAGACCTGATTTGAAAGCCACCCATGCTAGGGGGTAAAAAGAATGTGTGTTTTCTGTGGGTGATGATATGAGGGAGTGGTAAGGTGGGAAGATTGTCATTTCCTTTGTAACTGAGAGCTGCATCAGTCTTCATATGATTCTATAATGCAGTCCACGATGCAGTACCTCTCGCAGAAGGTTCTGCTTTTAGAGTAAACTAGCCAGGAAATAGTCTCTCCGCTGGTAATGGTAAAACTTACAAACTCTGGTTTTGTTTACTTCTGTGTCTCCAACACTAGAATAATGCCTGGCACATTTTAAATGCTCAACAAATATTTGTTCTGGAAGGTATGCTATTGTATAGAGGGGCTGTATACTGCAAATGAGAGAGCTTGGCACTGTGCTAGTGTAAAAGACTTCTAACTTCATTTTTAGCTTGTCTCTTTGTTTCTCTGTTTTGGCTGCAAGTTATCTATGGCCCTTTGTACTTACAGGATTCCACCATTTTCTGGTAGACTCTCTTTTTCTTTCTCCCTTTCTCCCTTCCTTCCTTTTCCCCTCCTTCCTTCCTCTCTTTTACTTTAGGTAGAGGAGGAGAAACAGAGAAAAGACACCACAACACTGTTCCACCAGTTGTGGAACATTTTCCCTTTTCATAAGTCTTCCAGCATAGTAATGTGTGTTCTTGGGCAGCCATCGCTCAGCCGCCCCTACCTTCTTAATGACCTGATTTGTTTCTGAAAACAAGTAAGACTACCACACTGCAATTCTGCATAACCACTGTGTTATCTCCCTGACTCCCGTGTTGCAATTCTATACTTTGGATATTTGCAAGTCCAGGAAAAACAACAAGAACCTACCCAATTTTGACTACCTCTTGGTGAATGAGAGAACAGAACACCTCACCCCAGAGTATGAAGGCCTTAAAGGGGCATTCTTTGACAAGAAGTCAAAAAGCAAAAGGTAGGCCTGGTACGGCTTTTGCCAAAGCAATCATGTTTACATTATAACATTAGCATTCTTTATAGAATCTCAGACTCAACTCAAGCCTCATGGACATTATATATCTATTGCCTTGCAAATAGAACCTTGAAAATACAAAGCAGGGAGGGGGAGACAGCATAATGGTTATGCAAACAGACTCTCATGCCTAAGGTTCCTAAATCCCAGGTTCAATCTCCTGCACCACCATAAGCCAGAGCTGATCAGTGCTCTGGTGTTTCTCTCTCTCTGTGTCTCTCTCTCTGCATCTCTCTCAAAAACAAAGTAAATAAAATTAAAAATATGGAAAGCATTATAAAAAAATACAAAGCAGAAGAATAAAAGCATTCATTTATCTCCAGCATTGCTTAGAGCCTGCTATATAACAAACCCAGATTTATAGTGTTGACTTTCAACACAACATGTGGGGCACCTGGGTCAAAAAGGGTGACATCTATGGCCTTCCTACACCCTAGGGTCAAAGAACTTGCCTGTATTCTCAAACTAAATTAAAAATACCCTCCCTGAAGTTTTACTGATTCATCGACCACAGTTACGAGCACAAGTGTTTAGAAGGCTATTTTGACAAATCTGAAGCAGAAATGGCTTTGTTAAGAGCTAACACACTGACCTGTTTCATGATCAGTATCTGAGCTGACAGATTGGAAAAAAGTGATATTGAAATTCAGTTTCAGAATGTGCCTTACTTTCAAGAGAAAGGAAAAGCAACCAGGAAAGTAAGTGGTAGCGTGTGGGGGAGGGCCTGCTCAGAAACATTTCACATCTTTCCTCGTACCTGTGGACGGACTAGGGAATATGATGAGGATTTCTGGCTGCAAAACAAGGACTCGAAGGTCATGTCAAGTAGCTTAATCATATGAAAGCTCAGCTTGAGCCCTCTTATGTAATGACAGTTTTTATTCCAGAGAGAACATTCTAATCCTTGAACACAACCAATATTAAATAAGGAATTTGCTATGGAAGTGGATCCTGTTCTTTATGCCACTATCCAGTCGGTTGGATGAACATAAATTAAGTTGTGAAGCTTCCTCTCTGGAACATTCCTTTTTAAATTTTTTTATTTAATTTTTTATTTATAAAAAGGAAACATTGACTAAACCATAGGATAAGAGGGGTAGAACTCCACACAATTACCACCACCAGAACTCTGTATCCCATCCCCTCCCCTGATAGCTTTCCTATTCTTTAACCCTCTGGGAGTATGGACCCAAGGTCATTGTGGGATGCAGAAGGTGGAAGGTCTGGCTTCTGTAAATGCTTCTCCACTGAACATGGGCGTTGACAGGTTGATCCATACTCCCAGCCTGTCTCTCTCTTTCCCTCTGGGGAAGCGGAGCTCCAGGACACATTGGTGGGGTTGTCTGTCCAGGGAAGTCTGGTTAGCATTATGCTAGCACCTGGTTAGCATTATGCTAGCATCTGGTTAGCATTATGCTAGCACTCTCTTGTCAACCTGATGGTTGACAAGAGAGTTAACATACAAAGCCAAACCAATTGTTGACCAATCATGGACCTAGGACTGGAATAGTGCAGATGAAGAGTGGGGGGCCCTCTCTGTTTTGTAGATAGCTAGTAGGCATATTTTAGTTATATTCCAAAGGGCCTGTGGCTTTACTAGTGTTTGTTTTGTTTTCTTTTGTTTTGCCTGAGCTTGAAATCTGATATTCAGGTGGATCCTAATTATTGTCTGGGGAGGTGGTGTCATGGCTGTCAGAAGGACCAGAAAGCTGGATCAGGGAAGAGGATAGCTCCCAAATATGGGAAAGGGGTACAAATATTGTTGACTGTAAACCTCATTGATTTGATGTGATCTGGGGCCTATATTCAGCTGGGAGCCTATGTGACCTCTGCATCCCTGTAGATCTGAGCTCACATTCTGTGATCATAAGTAGGAACATTCCATGCTGCCCCAATATCAAGACCCATCTTCCTCAGGTGTAGCATAGAGTATGTTGTCCATCTTCCCTTTGGAGGGTGGAACATTCTCTACCACTGTTGATCCAAGTTGAGGGCAAGGTCCTATGGGGGCCCACAAAGGGGTCTATTTTGTTGTTCCTGCTAGGAATGCCTGATAACAACAGAGAGAGGGATTTATTTGAGGTCTAGGCCCATCATATCTGTTTGGGAATCTCAGGACTCCCTGATTAGGGCCCTAGCTGAGAACATTCCTTTTTGTAAGGATCTAGGCCAGAGATAAGTCAATTCTCCTGACTGGGCAAGTGTAGGTCAGTATTCTGCTTATTTTCCTAGGTGCCTGATTTTTCTAGTAATTTCTTACTCTTTTATCAATTCCTTGGTGTTTTAAAGGGATTTTTTTTTTAACTCGACTTTTAGTTACTTTGAGTAGGAGGCTTGCTCTAAATAACCCAGTTACCTCACTGTACTGAGCTCACATTGTCAAACTAGTTACACTAAAAAGAGGGAAAATGAATGGATGCCAGGCCTATATGAAGATACGAGATTACAATTCCTTTCTCCCCCTCTCCTTCCACCAAAATATCTTCCAATATATGTATATATATTTTTGAACGGTTTCAGCCACTAAGAGCCTTGGGATTGGTTGAAGAAATAATGGCCTAAAAATTTATAAAGTTGATGAAAATTGTAAATTCATAGATCTAAAGCTCAGTGAATCCCAAGCATAATAAATAAAGCATAAAATTTTATGAAGCTACTTTATAACTTAATTTCTCAAAACCAGTGATAAATCAGTCAATCTCAAATTCAGGGTAAGACAAATATGTCTTTCAGGAAATTAAAGTAAAATATAAACGTTTTCAGATATATAAAAGTAAAAGGAAATTACCACCATTAGATTTCCAGTACAAGACATAGTAAAGGAACTCTTTAGGCACAAGAAAATTATACCAGGTGGAAATACACAAAGGAAAAAATTAACAGTAGGAATCATAGCTACTAGACTGCATGAATAAATTGAGAATATGTTCTATTTATGGTTAGGAAGACTCCCCATTGTTAAGATGTTACTTTTCAGTCTGGAGAGATAGCTTATAGGGCATAGTGCACTACCATGCCTGCTTCAAGGCCCAAATTCAAGCCCAAGTAGTACATGGGAAGTATTACAGCTTAGGAGCTGTTACTGTGGTGTTTTTCCATCTGAAGAAGTGTCCTGGAGCAGCAAAACAGTAGCTGTACAAGGCCCCACCTCTACCATAAAAATAATAATTAATACATAAATGCCTTAAAGTAATTCAAAATAGATCATAAATCTGAACATAAAATTTAAAGCTATAAAAACATAGGAAAATCTTTGTGATCTTGGATTATAATCTACTTTTTAAGTAATCATACTCTGGGTTTCTAAAAACTAAAAATGTTTGCTCTTGTATAAAAGAATTAGACATGGAGAAACTGTTCCAAATTACAAACCTGACCAAGTGCTTGTATCCAGAATATATAAATAACTCTTAAAATCCAATAGTAAGAAAACAAACTACCCAATTAATAAACAGGAAAAGATTTAAACAGATATTTCACCAAAGAGGATATGCAAATGGATAATAAGCACATTAAAAGATGTGAAACATCATAGCCAGTCAGGAATTGTACTTTAAAATCCTGAGATGTCACAGCACACCCACAAGTATGTCTAAAGTAAAGGCTGACCATACCCCATTGTGGACAAGGACGGGAAGCTACCTGAATCTCATGCACTTTATAAAATGGTGTAACCACTGCAAGAAAGTTGTACTGTTCCTTAACAAGTTTAATATAGGTATGACCGAGTCCAGCCATTCTACTTTGATATATTGCCCAAAGAGAAAAGAAAATTATCTCTATGCAAACATTTGTATGTGACTGTTTATAGAAGCCAGAAAGTGGACAAAATCCAAGTGTTTATCAATAGGTGGATAGATAAATGGTGATAAATACTCAGCAATAAGATAGAATGAACTGTCAATATGAACTCTATTATAGATGAATCCCAAAGTAATTCTGCTCACTGAAAGGACCCAGAAGAAGTGTAGTATTCATGATTCATTTATATGAAATCATACAAAGTACAAAATTCAAGCAGACCAGCATGAGGAATGGAGGGCTGGAGAGGCATGCAAAGGGGTACAGATACCTGGAAGGAAGCTAGGAAACCTTTGGAAAGGATAGGGTCTGATCAGTCATTGTCTTGATGGTGGTTATGGCTTTGTACATATGCAAGATTACATGACAGATTGTACATTTCTAATGTGAAGTTGAGTGCGTGTCTATTACACTTCAATAAGGCTTAGTAAAGCAATAGAAACAACCTCCTGCATGCTTCTCTCAAGTCATACCAAATGATATTGCATCTGCCGATCCCAACCTAATCAATGCAACGAGTACCACCTCAACAGCTTTACTTCAGACTGTGTCCAGAGACATCAGGCGTGGAATGCCAACCTTTCACCCTCATTACTTGGGTGAGAACTTTCATTTCATGGTATTCTCTAATTCCATTCCAGGAAGTACTTCCCAACAAAGTCCCAAAACCTAGATATAGACCAGGTCCTATAAGATAGAGTATATATTCACATATATCCATAAATTAGGGCAAAATATATACCTGAAAGCAAAAATACACAATAGTCTGTAGTGAGTCAGTATCAAGTTCATAATGAAATAGTGTCTACTTAGACTTAGATACCCTCCTCACCTACTTCCTATTACAGTTCTCTCTTACTCAAAAGCTAACCTTATCAAAGCAAGAACTGCAAAAACTGAATAAGGGCAAGAGACTGGCATACTTTAACGATGATTCTTTAGTCACTATCAGGCCATTCCATTAGCTGTGGCCATAATCGGGGAGTCCTGAGATTCCCAAACAGACATGATGGGCCTAGACCTCAAATAAATCCCTCTCTCCATTGTTATCAGGCATTCCTAGCAGGAACAACAAAATAGACCCCTTTGTGGGCCCCCATAGGACATTGTCCTCAGCTTGGATCAACAATGGGAGAGAATGTTCCATCCTCTGAGGAGGATGGACAATATACTCTATGCTACACCTGAGGAAGATGGGTCCTGATATTGGGGCAGCATGGAATGTTCCTACTTATGATCACAGAATGTGAGCTCAGATCTAGAAGAATGCAGAGGTCACACAGGCTCCTAAGCTAATTATGGGCCCCAGATCACATGAAATCAATGAGGTTTACAGTCAACAATATTTATACCCTTTTTCCCATATTAGGGAGCTATTCTCTTCCCTGATCCAGCTTTCTGGTCCTTTTTCCAGCCATGACATCATCTCCTCAGACAATAACTTGGATCCACTGGCATATCAGATTTCAGGCTCAGGGGCAAAAGGAAAAAGGAAAAAAAAAAAACTAGTATAGCCACAGGCCCTTTGGAATTTAACTAAAATATGCCTATTAGCTATCTACAAAATGGAGGACCCCCCAACTCTTCATCTGCACTATTCCAGTCCTTAGGTCCATGACTGGTCAACAATTGGTTTGGCTTTGTATGTTAACTCTCTTGTCAACCATCAGGTTGACAAGAGAGTGCTAGCATAATGCTAACCAGACTTCCCTGGACAGACAACCCCACCAATGTGTCCTGGAGCTCCGCTTCCCCAGAGGGAAAGAGAGAGACAGGCTGGGAGTATGGATCATCCTGTATGGATCGCCCATGTTCAGTGGAGAAGCAATTACAGAAGCCAGACCTTCCACCTTCTGCATCCCACAATGACCTTGGGTCCATACTCCCAGAGGGTTAAAGAATAGGAAGGCTATCAGGGGAGGGGATGGGATACAGAGTTCTGGTGGTGGGAATTGTGCAGAGTTGTATCCCTCTTATCCTGTGGTTTAGTCAATGTTTCCTTTTTATAAATAAAAAGAAAAAAAAAGAAATAGAAACAACCATGCCGTGATCATGTATGTAAGGGGTGTGGTGTGAATTAATGCTTGCACACATGAGATCATGTGCCTGAGGTCACACTTTAAAAAAAAATTATCCCCTTTTGTTGTCCTTGTTTTCTTATTGTTGTTATTGATGTCATTGTTGTTGGATAGTACAGAGAGAAATGGAGAGGAGGGGAAGACAGAGAGGGGGAGAGAAAGAGACACCTGCAGACCTGCTTCACCGCCTGTGAAGCGACTCCCCTGCATTTAGGGAGCCGAGGGCTTGAACCAAGATCCTTACACCAGCCCTTGCATTTTGCACCACCTGCGCTTAACCAGCTGTGCTACTGCCCAACTCCCAAGGTCACACTTTTTTACGCCTAGGGATATGAAAGTTATGCGAGCATAGGAGATTCCTGTACAATAGCACACATGTACAGTGACATAGTTGTACGTACAGATCACAATACCTGGGAAGCCATGAACTGTGCATTTGAGAAGGCATGTTACATGGCTGTACACCTGTAATGGCTTGTCCTGAAAATGGAGTGTCATTGTGGTAGAAGAAAACCTGATGGTCAGTTTTCATCTAGGGAGCGCTCATTTCCTTCCTCCTTCTTGAACTTGGAGGCCTGGCTTTTGGCAAGAGTGACCTATTCCCTGCTGTGAACTGCCTTATTTCATTGCCTGTTTCAGCCTCAATAAGGGAAACACAGCCACCAGGCCTTCTAGCATATGAGGTGGCCACCCACCACCATGTTCACAGAGTACCTTTTCATCCCTGGACAACTTCAGTTAAGCCAGTAGGATTTCTGTGTGGACCAAAATTCTTAGGACAAGTCTACAAAGAAGAAACGAGTCAAGATGCAGACTTGTAGTTTATTTAATTAATTAATTAATTAATTAATTTATTTATTTTAATGAGAGAGATCAGCAGGCTGGGGAAACAACTGAATGGTTCTGCAAAACATTTTTTTAATATTTATTTTATTTATTTATTCCCTTTTGTTGCCCTTGTTGTTTTATTGTTGTAGTTATTATTGTTGTCATTGTTGTTGGATAGGACAGAGAGAAATGGAGAGGGGAGGGGGAAGACAGAGAGAGGGAGAGAAAGATAGACACCTGCAGACCTGTTTCACCGCTTGTGAAGCGACACCCCTACAGGTGGGGAGCCAGGGCTTGAACCAGGATCCTTATGCGGGTCCTTGTGCTTAGCGCCACCTGTGCTTAACCCCCTGCGCTACAGCCCGACTCCCTGCAAAACATTTTCATACCTGATACTCTGAAGTCCTAAGTTCAAATCCCAGCATCTCTATAAGTCAGAGCTGAGCAGTGCTCTAGTCTTTCTCTTTATCGCATAAAAAGTCAACAAATTATTTAAAAAGCAAAGCAAAGGAGTCAGGTGGTAGTGTAGCGGGTTTAGCACACATGGCACGAAGTGCAGGGGCCAGCGGAAGGATCACGCTTCGAGCTCCCTGCGCCCCACCTGCAGGGGAGTCGCTTCACAGGTGGTGAAGCAGATCTACAGGTGTCTATATTTCTCTCCCCCTCTCTGTCTTCCCCTCCTCTTTCCATTTCTCTCTGTCCTATCTAACAATGGCGACATCAATAACAACAATAACTACAACAACAATAAAAAACAAGGGCAACAAAAGGGGGGTGAAAAAAAAGCAAAGCAAAGCAAAGCAGAGACCAGAACACTGTTTAGCTCTGATTTAGAGGGGTAAAAAGGACTGAACCTGGTTCCTCTGGGGCCTCAGGCATGCCAGTCCTGAGTTGTCTCCCTACTCCAAGATACACACTTATTTATTTATTTATTTATTTATTTATTCATTCCCTTTTGCTGCCCTTGTTGTTTTATTGTTGTAGTTATGATTGATGTCGTTGTTGTTGGATAGGACAAAGAGAAATGGGGCGAGGAGGGAAAGACAGAGAGGGTGAGAGAAAGATACCTGTAGACCTGCTTCACCTCCTGTGAAGCGACTCCTCTGCAGGTGGGGAGCTGGGGGCTCCGACCGGAATCCTTATGCCAGTCCTTGTGCTTTGCACCATGTGTGCTTAATCCACTGCTCTACCACCCGACTCCCCCAAGATACATACTTTTCCCCCCATAAAATTATCCTTTCTGTGAGAGGTCAAAGCCAGTATCTGAGTTAATGCAAATTCACAAGGAAGAATAGTTGAGCAATTCATTTACATTTTTTTTCAAAAGTAAAATAGATTATTAGAGAACCTCCCTGACATAATGTAGAAAAACATCAGTTACATAAACTCTTTCACAATAATCACATTCTCTCCCCTGGCGCTTTCTCTCCTTCTCTCTCTCTGTCTCCCATGCGTCTTACCCACCCCAATACAGTAAATCTGAGATAATACTTTGGGGCGACACTTCCTTGTCTGTGAAAGGAAGAGCTTCATTATCTCTGTAGTCTGTGAGAGAACACCCCACATGCAAATGCTGTAGATATACTGCCCAAATAATCCCTGTGGTTCTAGCAAAGCCCAAGCTAGGAGTGCAGACTGAAACATCTGTGGTATCATGCATTTTTGTGTCAGGAAATAAAATAATTCTAAAAATTGAATTTTAAAAAAACCCTGTGTTTAAGGTCTGAGTGACATCAGAGACCTGATTTAACTGATTTTTTGAAATGGATTAAAGTTCTATCCATGTGGATGGGTCTCAACCCTGCCAGGGCATAAAAACCACCTGGGGATTTAAGTGGTACAGAGGAAGGCAGAGAAGTGTTTCTTGTTGCAATTGGTGCTTGAGTTCTTAAGCGCTCCAAGCAAGTCCAGAAGCTAGCAGAGTTGAGAGCCCTTCACTTTGACTAAACTAAATATCAGGATAAAAGCAGGTTGCAGCCTAAACTTCAGATATTGGATATTTGGATCTTGATGATTTTGTATAGGTCCAATGTGTATTCAAAATGACTTCTGGGAGTTAGGGTAATTTTCCCCAGAAACCCTAGTTCTTTCAACCCCTTGTGATTATATATATAATTATATATATAAATTATATATATAATTATATATAATTATTTATATAAATTATATATATAATTTTTTAAGTCAGTGTGTGTAAGGTGAAGACATTTTCAGTGTTTAAAAATAATGAATAATGTTTTCACTGTGATATTGAGGTAATTCAGTGGTTAATAGGTTTTTATTATTGTTATTTTTACCAGAGCACTGCTCAACTCTAGCTTCTGGTGGTTCAAGGGGTTGAACCCAGGACTTTGGAGTCTCAGGCATGAAAGTCCCTTTGCACTAACCATTATGCTATCCACCCCTGCCCAACTAATAGGTTTTTATATCATTTCACAATATGTGTAAGTCAAGCCATATGTATGCCTTATATTAATGCAGGGATGTGTGTCAGTTAATTCTCAATAAAACCGGGAAAATTAAAGTGATTCCATGCCCTTCCTGAAAAGACTCCTCTGGATGATTAACATAAACAGTCAAGAGAATATCCTATCACTCCCATTTATTAGAATATATGTATCAGTGCATACAAATATATGAACTCATAAATCAGTTCCCTTTTTATATACAGAAAATAGGTCTTTTTGCATGTTCCCCTATAGCATCATTGAAAATGGCAACAGAGGAACTCGAGAGGGCCAGAACTGCACAGATAAAAACATCAAAAGGAAAGGAGAATCATGAAATCTTAGAACTAGATGGGTGGGGAATTAGCTCAGCACCATAACACAGGAATTACATGCCTGAAGCCCCATGCTTAATTGCTGCCACAACGTATTGCAGAGTAGAGGGGGTAATCTGGTGTCTCTGTCTCTCTCATCAAAATAAATAAGTAAGTCTTTAAATAAAAGCTTAGGTCAGGAAAGCAAATGGAAGAACTGAAACACCCCACACCTTAGAAAACCAGACAAATGAAAACCTTTCACTGGAGCGGGGATCCAAACCACTGCTTCCCTTGACAAAGCCTTGGACTTGGAATTAGGGACCAAACTACTTCTAATGTCCCCATGTTGCTGACGCTGGAAATGAGAAAGCTGAGTCCTCCCCTGTCCCCAACAGAAGACCAGAGGAGGCTTGTTCAGATGTGAGTCGTGTCAAATACCCTGGAGGCCTGTACCAACACTGATTGCTGGGCTCCACCCCAGAGTTGCCACTGCACTGGTTCCAAGATGGGGCCTGGGAACCTGCATTTCCAGCAGATAGCTAGAAGAAGCTGGAACTGGATGTGTACCATGAGAATGAGAGGATGGGACATTTACTCTGATCCAGGGGTGTACAGCAAATCTATAGAAAACAGGGAAGGACCAGAGACATCACTCATCAGTGCATGTCTTGCCTCGTGCCTGGCCCAAGTTCAAGCCCCACCACCACAGGGGGAATGTCATGACACTGGGGGGAGGCTTTAGTGCTATGATGTCTTTTCCCTCTCTCTTTCTCTGTCTCTCTGTGTGTCTCTTTGAATGAAAGCATAGCTTGGGAACAGTGAGATAGGACATGCCAGAGGCTTTTGCTCTGAAAAATTAATAATAAAACAAGAGAGAAAAAAATAAAACATTTGTACTGTTAGGACTCAGGACTTACATGCCTGAAGCTCCTGATCTCCTCCCTGGTGTCACACATGCCAGAAAGTACTCTGACTTTTCTCATGTGCAACACTCTCTTCCCTCTTCCTCTCTGCTCTCTCCCTCCCCTCTCTAGCTAAGAATGCTTAAGCAGGAAGTGTGTGAGCACCTAATTACCATTACTACATGCTGACCCTCACTTCCTTCTCCTAGCAGGGCCCCAGAGTGTTAACAGATACCTGCTTCCTGGTTGGAGATGAAAAAGATTTGTCTCTAAGGAAATCCACAGGAAAAACACATGGCATCCAATGGGAGCTGGAGACCCCCTAGAGCAAGGGGTCTCCAGCAGAGGTTCAGAATCTATAGCCCCGGAACTGTAGCCCCTCACAGCAGAGGTTCAGAATCTATAGCCCCGGGACTGTAGAATCATCAGTGTTTTTTTTTTGGGGGGGTGTTTGATTGTTTTTTTTATATTTTCTTTTCTTTTCAATTGAGAGGTTAATAGCTTACAATACAGTTGTTGGCACATGGGTACAATTTCTCATCTCAACAAGATCGAAGTTTATAAGACACTCTCACTCCCAAATTAGGTTCATCATCACATACCAGGGCCTGAAAGCCTCCCTTCCCCCCAACCCCCTTTCTGCCCTCCTTCCTCAGAGTTCTTTGCTTTGGTGCAACACACCACGAGTCCAAGTTCAACTTTGTATTTCCCCTTTCTGTTCTTAAGTTCTTTCCATGAGCACCACCTTCAGGGGGAAAGCTTTGCAATTGGTGAAGCAGTGCTGCAAGTGTCTCTCTTTCTTTCTCTATCTCCCCCTACCCTCTCAATTTCTGGCTATCTCTATAGAATAAATAAAGATAATAACATCAAGTTCTGCTCATGAGGTAGGTCACCTTAAATTCATCCTTCTATTTCTGGCTTATCTCACTTAACATGATTCCTTCAAGCTCATCCAAAATGAGAGGAAGAAGGTGACTTCATTATTCTTAACAGCTGAGTAGTATTCTGTTGTATATATATAGACCCTAACTTTCTTAGCCATTCATCTGTTGTTGGACACCTAGGTTGCTTCCAGGTTTTGACTATTACAAATTGTGCTGCTATGAACACAGGTGTACACAGATCTCTTTGGATGGGTGTGGTTGTTTCCTTAGGATATATCCTGTGGTCCGGGGAGGTGGCACAGTAGATAAAGCACTGGATTCTTGAACATGAGGTTCTGAGTTCAATCCCTGGCAGCACATGTACCAGAGTGATGTCTGGTTCTCTCTCTCCTATCTTTCTCATGAATAAATAAATAAAATCTTTTAAAAAACGGATATATCCCAAGGGGATGACTTGCAAGGTCATAGGGTAGGTCCACTTCTGAAAGTTCTCCAGACTGCTCTACGCAGGGGTTGGACCAATTTACGTTCCCACCAGCAGTGCAGGAGGGTTCCTTAATCCCTGCAATCTCTCCTACATTTGTTTTTACTGTCCTTTCTGAAGTGTGACATTCTCACATAAGTGAAATGATATCTCATTACTGTCTTTATTTACACTTCCCAGGTCATCAGTGACTTGGAGTGCTTTTTCATATTTATTAGCCTTTTGGATCTCTTCTGTTCATATCCTTTCCCCATTTTTGGATGCAGTTGCTTGTGTTTTTTTTTTTTTTTTGGTTGTTGTTGCTGCTGCTATTTGTTTGTTGTTGTTACTGAGTTTGTTGAGTTCTTTATCTATTTTGGTTATTAGCCTTTTGTCTGATATACATCTCACCACAAACAAAAGTAAACTCCAAATGCATCAATGTTTTGGATGTTAAGCCATAAACTTTCCAATATCTGAGGAACCCATTGGCAAAACTCTTTCCCATATAAACCATTGTCAAAACTCTTTTCCCATTTGAGTCTTCAAAGATTCAGATACATCTGCAAGGAAAACAAAAACAAAAATAAACCAGTGGGACTACACAAAAATGGTAAAGCTTCTACACCGCAAAAGAAACCACCACCTAAAAAGAGAGACTCCTTACAGAATGGTAGAAGATCTTTTTATGCTGTACACCTGGGGGAGTTTTTTAAAAACATAAATAACAGGGTTACAGCCATTCATGCCAGATGCTCTGAACACAGGCCTGAAACTTGAATTGATTTTAGAGCTTCCTACGTGATGAAAACACACAGCCGGGGTGAGAACCCTCCTTCTGTAGGAGACCATGGTCAATCAGCCAAGCCACACACAGCAATCCCAACTGCTTCCTCCCAAGTTTGAGTCAACAGACAAAAGCCACCAAATATTTGAGGAAGCTCTAATCTGAAAGCTAGAGACCAAGCAGGGGAAGAGAAGTCTGAGGAGATCAATGGTGCAGCGAACAGAAAAAAAAAAAAAAACACTAAAAAAAGATCAAAACAACTGTCAGCGAGTTGGGCGGTAGTGCAGCGGGTTTAGCGCACATGGCACAAAGCACAAGGACAGGCTTAAGGATCCTGGTTCAAGTCCCCGGCTCCCTACATGCAGGGGGTCACTTCACAAGTGGTGAGGCAGGTCTGCAGGTGTCTGTCTTTCTCTCCCCTCTCTGTCTTCCCCTCCTCTCTCCATTTCTCTCTGTCCTATCCAACAATGACAACATCAATAACCACAACAATAATAACTACAACAATAAAACAAGGGCAACAAAAGGGAAAAAATAAATATTTTTTTAAAACTGTCAATTATATTTTCAAAGAGATGAAAGATATGATTTCCATGAAGAAAAGAACAGGACATTATAAAAAGAACCTATAGTGAAAAAAAAACTGTTCTTTGCAAATTAAAAATATTGTGACAGAAATAGAACTTTCTATGGACTTTTATGAGGAAGTAAATTTGAAGAAATACCCCCTAAACAGAACAAAGAAAGGGAAAGATGAAATAAGAGAGAAAAGAGAAGAAAATTAAGACATCAGTTTTGGGCCAGGGAGATTTGCAGCAGTAGCACATAGGACTTACATACAAGAGGTCCCAGGTTCAATTCCTGCCACCATCAATAGCCAAAACTGACCAGTACTCTAGTCAAAAAGAAAGGAAAATAAAAGAGAGGGAAAGAAATGGAAAGAAAGGCAAAGGAAAGAACCTCAGGGGAGTTGGGCAGTAGCACAGCGGGTTAAGCACAGGTGGTGCAAAGCACAAGGACCAGCGGAAGGATCCCAGTTCGAGCTACCAGTTCCCCACCTGCAGGGGAGTCGCTTCACAGGCGGTGAAGCAGGTTTGCAGGTTTCTCTCCCCCTCTCTGTCTTCCCCTCCTCTCTCCATTTCTCTCTGTCCTATCTAACGACGACAACAACATCAACAACAACAATAGTAACTACAACAATAAGACAACAAGGGCAATGAAAGGGAATAAATATTTTTAAAAATAAAAAAAAAAAGAAAAAAGAAAAGAACCTCAGTCCATGGGGGCCGAGCTGTGGTGCACCCAGTTGAGTACACTCATTACTGTGAGCAAGGACCCAGGTTCAAGCCCTTGTTCCCCACCTACAAGGAGGAATTTCATGAGCAGTAAAGTAGGTATGCAGGTGTTTTTCTGTCTCTCTCCCTTTCTAACTCTTCTCCCGCCCTTCTCAATTTCTCTATATCCTATCAAATAAAAATAAATAGAAAGGAAATTTTAAAAAAGAAAAAAAGGCCACCAGGAGCAGTGAATTCATAGTGCCGGCACTGAGTCCCCAGCTATAACCCTGGTGGGAAAACAAACAAATAAACACCCCTACCCCCCCCCAAATAAAACCCCACCTCATTCTATGGCATCTAATACCTGAATAAAAGAAGGAGGGATTAAAGAGAATAAATGGGGGCCAAGCTGTGTAGCACCTGGTCAAACGTTCACATTACAGTGCTCAAGGGCCTGGATTCAAGCCCCTGTTCCCCACCTCAGGGAAAGCTTCATGTGTGGTGAAGCAGAACTGCAGGTGTCTCTCTGTCTCTTTACCTCTATCTCCCACTCATCTTTCAATTTCTCTCTTGTCTCTATCTAGTAATAAATAAAATAAATGTTTAAAAAAAGAGAGAAGGAATGGAGGATTACTAAAGTGACCATATAGAAGAATGGCCCTGCAAGGAGGTGGGAATTACTTTGAACTGTTGGGGAGGATAAGGGTGATTATAGAACGATTCCAAGGTTTGTGCTGTATAAGAGCTGAAATTCAGTTTTGCTTCTGATCTCATAGCTTTGTATAAACATACTGGGAATTGTTGTATTAATGCCCTTTCAATGGGAAGATTTTATGACATGCAAATTATATGTTAATGAAATTATCTTTAATTTTCTTTAAAATATTTATTTACCTATTTGCTTATGAGAGAGAGAAGAATCAAAGTCTCACTCTGATATATATTGTACCAGAGACTGAACTTGGAATTTTGTTCTGTCAAGTTCTGTGCTCCACCAATGCACCATCCTCAATCCAATAAAACAACTGTTATTATTTAAAAATACCCAGTCCTCACCTGCAGGGGGAATCTTCATACGTGGCGAAGCAGGACTGCATGTGTCTCTCTGTCTCCCTCTCTATCTTCCCCTTCCCTCTCAATTTCTGGTTGTCTCTATCCAATAAATAAAAGATAATTAAAAATATCAAAACTTAAAAAAAAACTAAAAGATAAACAAAATTATTTATAATAAGAGAGAGAACAAACCAGAGCATCACTATGGCACATTGAATGCCTGGGATTGAACTTGGGACATCATGCTTGAGAGTCTAATACTTTATCCACTGCCCCAATTTCTAGGTCCCTAAAACTACTTAAATTTTTAAAAAATATTTTAGTAAGAGATACAGAGAGACCAGAGCACTGGTCAGCTCTGGTTTATGGTGGTGTTGAGGATTGGTGCATAACCATTATGCTGCCTTCCCAACCTTCTAAAACTACTTTTTTCTTCTTAAGTAGAGCACTACTGGCTCTGGTTTATTGCGGTGTGAGGAATAACCTGGGAACTTGGAGCCTCAGGCATGAAAGTCTGTTTGCATAACCATTATGCTATCTCCCCAGCCCCCTAAAACTACTGTTAAATAGATTTAAAATATGATTTTTAAAAATTGTCATCATTGGGGTAGATAGCATAATGGTTATGCAAAAAGACTTTCATGCCTGAGGCTCCAAAGTCCCAAGTTCAGTTCCCCGAACCACCATAAGCTAGAACTGAGCAGGGCTCATGTAAAAAAAAAAGTAATTATGAGCGCTTCACCACTCCATTGTTCAGACAGAGACACAGAGAGGAAAAGATACTAAAGTTTCCTCCAGTGTGGTGGGGGCCAGGATTGAACCTAGGTCACATGGCAAAGCAGGTTCTAAATCCAGGTGAGCTATCTTGCCAACCTTTAAAGTCTGATTTCCAGAAAAAAAGAGAGAAGGGAAATCTTATTTCTCAGATTAGGGGACCTACCAAGAGCCTAACGCACACGCGTGTGCGTGCGCGCATATACACACATACACACACAGTGCATTGAGGCCCATAATTTTGCTTCTGAATACTATAGACAAAGACAACGGCCTGAAAGCAGAGCTTCCTGGGAAATGAAGAGTTCCACAGACAGAGGAGCAGGAACTAGGGTGGCATCAAAACTTCTCAGCAACACTTAACTCTACAAGGCAGTGGGATGGTACCTTCAAAACTCTGAGGGGGAAAATTCAACCGGACCTGCCAATATACGCGGATATCTTCGCCCACCCTGTCCAACGCTTGACGTCTCGTCACCCAATTTGGTCCCCTACGCCTACACTGAACTTCTCTGTTCCAGTCTCTTGGAAACAGAGCTGGCAGTCAGCTGAGGTAAAGAACAAACACCTCATCACAGACCCCTGCAAGCGTCAACCCGGCTTTGACCTAGCACATTATGATTGGGCCCTCCTCAACACCCGAACTGCCCCTGCGGCTACAGACAGACTATGACCCACATAGTCAACGACTGCCACCTCTCCAGATTCAAAGGAGGTCTCGAAACTTTACATCAGGCTCAACCTGATGCTGTTGACTGGCTACGGAAGAAGGGCAAACGCTAGAAGAAGAAACTACCAGCCTGACTAAAATCCTAAGTATTTAGTATTAGGAAAGACTAAATGGGGCATAGGAGATAGCATAATGGTTATGCAAAAAAGTCTTCCAAGCCTGAGACATCACAGGTCTCAGGTTTATTCCCCAGCACCACCATAATCCAGAGCTGAGTAGTGCTCTGGTAAAAAAGAAGGAAAGGAAAGAAAAAAAAAAAAAAAGGAAAGAAAAAAGGAAAGGAAAGGAAAGGAAAGGAAAGGAAAGGAAAGACTAAATGATTAAAATCCATTGGCCAATGCCCAGTGAATGAGGAATATATATTCTTGGTGGGGAAGACAGCATAATGGCTATGCAAAAGGCCTTTCTTGCCTGAGGCTCTGAAGTCCAGAGGTCCAATTCCTAGAATCAGCATAAACCAGAGCTGAGCAGTGGCTCAAGTAGAAAAAAAGAAAAGAAAAAAAAACATTAGGAATATACATTCACATCAACAAAAAACAACTGATTGTGGACGTGATCTTTAAAGGAAAGCTGAGAATATATTTCTGTGGAGTTTAAGAATTCAGGCTTCAGATGAAACAAATCAGTTTAACAGCCCAGTGACATGAAATCAGTAAACACCACAAACAACACAGCAAGGGTCGGCTGCATCACTGCCCTGCCTTGTAATTTGGGGCCAATTATCTAACCACTGAGATTTCATTTCCTCTTCTGGAAGAGGAACTAGTAATATCTTCTCATCCAGTCACCATGAGGATTAGATGAAACATTATCTGCTTGTTAAGAGGAGGACACAGCAGTGTTCACCAATTATCATTAGTATCGATGATGGAGGCAGGAGGTAGTCGGTGTCGTAGCTATAAATTGAAAAGGTCTAATAAAGCGTTGTGATTGATCAATCCAAAGGCTCATAAATGTCAAGGCTCATATATTCTCAGAGTTCCATTTTGAACTTTATTACACCAATGTTGCCCCCCGCCCCCAAAAAACTATTTCTTATTTTTCTTTCATCAGTTCTGAGATGGATTTTTCACTCCACTTGGATTCTTTTGGGAAAAGGCCTAATAGCTTACATCTCTATCTGTAACTGTAATTCTTCTGAAACTCAGATCCAAGGTTTGAAAGGTTTCATTCTCTTGTCTGTGTCTCATTGTTCACACCTTATGTAAGTTATCTGGAGAAGACTCGAGTTCTGAATGTGGCTTCTGAATGTGGCTTGTCTCTGCCAGGAATATTCACTGAGATATGGGCAGAGAGAGAGTTCACAAGGATTCTGTACATTCATGGTCACTTGGTTGAAGGGTTTGTCCTTCACTTGGCAACACCAAAAACATCTCAAGCAAAAGACTCCATTCATTCTGTTGACAAGAGAAAACAAAGGCCCCAGAGTGAGCACATCAAAGCACATGGTCTCCTGTGGCTTAGCATCTGTGTTCTAGGACAGGAAGTGAAGGCCCCCTCCCCAGCCAGAGCAGAGGCACAATCAGAGGTTGTGACAGGACAGAGCTGTCATGCTTGCATGTGGGGGTCAGGCAGCAGACAGGAGGGGTGGTCCTGATGCTCTTTCGGTAGATTTCTACATTCTTCCTCTGCCGAGGGAGGTGGGGATGCTCCAACCTGGGGTCTGTGCATGGGCGGGTCTGTTCACAGAAGTCCGACACCCCCTCGTCCACCCAGCCTCTCTGAGAAGATGCAAGCGGTGATGTGTAAGAGACACAGATATATGTTATGAACACACACACGCACACACCCTCTTCCGAACCACAGACAGCACTTCAAGACATTCGCAGAATGTTCTTCTCATCTGCTTTGTCATTCAGGCCTCATACAGACCCTGGGTGGGGGCAGCACCATGCTCTTCCTCACAGGTGAAGAAGCCAGGCAAGTGAGCCAGTAGATCAAAGTTGCCTAGTTAGTACGTTCTGAAGTCAACTCTCAAAACCATGTTTCTTTCTTTCTTTCTAATGCATTCATAGTTTTATTTATAGAGTTCTTATTTCCATATCCCACAAGATCATTTCATATACTGGGACTTGCCTAATTTTATTCAGCTTACAACTTCAATGATAGACATTTGAATCTTATAGAAAATAAAAAGCAAAACATGGGGAACTTGATCTGAAAGTTCTGACACATTAATACTGAAACAAATGTCCATGCATTGAAAAGGAAGCATCCAAGACAACACTGACAATGGAAGATGTTTGGGGCTAATAGGCCTCTCATACTCTTTCATGTTTTCCTGCTAAACAAGGGATGAAGGACAGAGTTGTTCCTGGCTTGAGCTCTAGGAAGCTTGTCCTATTTCTATGGTCAAAGGCCATGGTGTCTGTCCAGCTCCCTTTGCAGGTAGGCAGTGCCTGACTTTGACATGGGATCTTCCTTATTCTGAGTCACGAAATCATATTTCTTGACTAGAAATACCTCATCTTTTCCCTGACACCTCAGTGCTGCTTCTAAAGTAATTATATTTAAGAATAATGTAAAATATTCACTAAGTACACACTATGTCGAGGAATAGTTCTAAGCACTTGGCTTCTACCAAATAATTTAATCCTATGACAGACAACTCCATTTGATAGTGAAGGAAACCATAATACAGAGGAGTATGTCTCCTCTCTCTCTCTCCCTCTTCCTCTCTCTCTCCTTTATTAGTGACTTACTAGTTATTGATAAGATTATAAGATAGCAGGGGTATAGTTTACCAAAGTCCTGTGCCCCACCCCTTCCAGGATAACCACTGTAGCCCTCACGAAGTCTTAGAAACAGGTTGACTACTTTATTTTCTTTGCAAGTTCATGTATTTCAATTCTCTATATTCTACATCTCAGCAAAGTTATCTGACAGTTGTCTTTAACCTCCTTACTTACTTCATTAAGCATAATCTCCTCTAGATCCCTCCATTTAGTCCCCAAAGACAATATCATCTCTTTTAATTGCAGGGTAACACTCCATGGAGTATCTATTCTGTAACTTCTCTGTCCAGTCATCTGTCAGTGGGCATTTAGGCTGCTTCTACTCTCTGGCTATTGTAAATCATGCAGCTGTGAACATAGCAGTGCACATGGCCATTTGAATCAGTATTTGCATGTGTTCTGGATAAATACCTAAGGGTAGTATTGATAGGCTCCATGGTATTTCCACTTCTGTTTGTTTAAAGACTTTCCATAGCGTTTTCTATAGTGACTGTACCATTTTGCATTCCCACCAGCAGTGTAGCAATAATTTCTTTCTCCATATCTGAGGAATATGTTTTTATTCTTTTTTTTTCCCCTTTGAGGAGAGACAAAGAAGAGAGGAAAGGCACCCTAGCACTGCTCCACCATCCATGAGGTCTTCCCCAGCGCCAGCCATGGCGATCCCATGTGGTGTCAGGTTCAGTCCCAGAAGCTCAGGCACAGCAGGGTATGTGCTCTACCTGGTGAGCTATCTTCTGGTCCCCTTAATGTTTTTTCATTTCCACAGTAGATGTCTGTCCAGGGGGAGTTTATTTTATTTTCAAAGGGGGCTCAGGGCACCCAAAGATTCCTGCTGAGTTTCTTTCTCGTCTACCAAAGCCAAATGCTTTGCTGCTCTCAGTATTGAAGTACCAGTTTGATGCCCACTCTGTTCTATGTGGGCTGCCTGCCTTGTTGAGGTTTGCTTCCTCAGGACAGTGGTTGTGTTGCCACTTCAGAGTCTGGCACCACAACACCTGTTGTCTTCACCAGGTCTGATTCACACAGCGATGTGCTAGCCCAGTCCCCAAGTTCTTCTGAGAGTGCCACCTTGGGATTAAAGGATCCCCGGGACCTCTGTCCTTTGTGTTTATTCCTAGAGTCCCTGGACCAAGGTGCTCTGAGACCCCCGGAATCAGTACATGAGGGGGCGGGGTGATTTTGACAGCCATTTTTGCCTCGGTTGCTTCTTGGAAGTGGAGTCTGCTTCCCACCAGGACAAGTGTCACCCTGGGTCCATGGGGTACTCCTGGTCCCCAGATTCTAGCCCCACACCACACTCATGTTATTTCAGAGACTCTCACCAATAAACTCCCAGTAAACTTCCTAAAATGGAAACCCAACCTGAGTCCAAACATCTAAGACACCCAAGACGGTATGTTCATTACATTTGATTGTGAAAGAGAGAAACCAGAGCTCTGTTCTATCATGTGTGGTCCCAGGGATTAAAGCCAGGGCCTCAGGCATAAAAGTTTGTACTCTGCCCACTGAGCCATCTCCCTAGCAGCATGTTCATTTTCTTCTTCTTCTTCTAGCAAACCTACAACAAATTGACCCCTCTCCTCCTCCTCTCCTTTGGAAAGTTTTGGATTTATAAGAAACTTCCTCAGTTCACTTGGGGGAAAGTACCCCTAGTTCACTTGAGGAAAAATGTGTTTTTATGACTCAGGACTATTTTGAATATGATGTATTATTTACTAAAGGAAATTCTCTTTCCTAAGAGGTCTTGGTAAGCAGATTGTTCAATTTTTCATTTGCAGAGAAAGCTTTCTGCCATATCTTTCTGGAGAACAAATTTGCTTAATTCTTATCTTCCTGACTGGTGAAAAGGTTTACCCTGGGTATCTATACTGCCTGATTTTCATTATTCTGTGTTCCTGGCCGCTCCGTGTAATTTCTCTCCTTGTGATTTTCCTTGGTATGCTGGCATGACATACAAAGCTTGTTTTGAGTCATTTCCTGTTAGTTAGGCTTCTGGGTAACATTTTTAATCTTACCAACAATGTTTCAGCCCACATGAAATAATAAGACCAATACAATAACAACACAATTACTAATACATAATGAGTTTCATCTCCAGATGAAGAAATAGAACCTCGGAGGCCAGCTGACAACCTTATTTGAGTTCTTCCCCCGTGAGCGTCCCAGCTTCCCCTGGGCAGTTCTGGTCACACATCTAAAGATGTAGAACTTGAAAGCCTAGCAGTATCCACTTCCTACCCCCCAATACAAGACCTGAGTGGAAACTGGGGTTCTTGTCCTGTCCCTCCAAAGAAGTAATTGTTCTGGACTGGCAGGACAGTCCACCCTGGGACACACCTACTTTGTCATGCACTTGACCAGATTTCAACCTAGCTCCCACTGCCCTGGAGGACACTTTGGTGCTGTGAGGTCTCTCTCTCTCTCTCTCGGTCTTTGGGGGGAAGAAAGCACAAGGAGATAAAACCCTGAGGGGAAAGAAAAGAAGTAACTTTTCTGCCAAAGTTCAGTCTCTCCACCTCTAAGATGGGGCACAGAGCAGATCAGGAATTGTAGATTGGGGCCACCAGGGACATGTGAAATCATAGATGTTTCCTTTGAGCTGTGTGCTTTATTCTTGTTTGCTTTCTCAGCACTTGGGGTTTGTGGGTTGTGCTACTTTTGAATTCCTCTAAGGTGCTTATTTCAGACTCTGGCCCTGTCCCATGGCAACTACTGTGTGGTGTGTGTGTGTGTGTGTGTGTGTGTGTGTGTGTGTGTGTGTGTGTGTGTCGCTGGGCAATGAATTCAGAGCCTTCTACCTGATACTGTTGAGCAGCCTCCCAGACCCAACTTCTTTGGTTTTTTTGTTTTTGTTTTTTAATTTAGTAGGTGAGAGAGAGAGAGAGACACCACAGCACCACCCCACCAACTATGGTCTTCCCCTGGTGCCATCCCTGCTGCTCCCATGTGGTGCCATGGCCTGAACCCAGGGCCTCAAGCATGATAAGAGGTAAAGATATGGAACTTGAAAGCCTAGCAGTGTCCGATCCCTACCCCCCAATATGAGAACTCTCTTGGGAGAGCTATCTCCCTGGCCCAGCACCTGTTATCTTAAACAGATCAGATTCACATGTTGATATACTCGCCTGATCCCTAAGGTCTTTGGAGTTTACCGGCCGGGAGTAAACAGTCCCTGAGGCCTATGCTGGAGGTGTTGGTGTCCTCTCTGGAGTCCCTGAAACAAGGCCCCAGAGTACACAGGGGCCAAGAGTGTTCTGCCAAATCTGTGTGTCCTTAGTGTCCTGACATGGTGGACACTTGGCTGAAGCACCCAGCACTATGCATTTCATGTTGTAACAGAGGCCAGACCCCAGGTGCTCTGGGGTCACCCCCTGACCCTGAGCGATGGTCTGCACATCCTCCATAGGCAGAAAGCACCAGCAGTCAGCAGAAACAAGTACCCACACCAGCTGGTAGTGTCCACAGCTGCCACCCAGGGGTAGGCAGAACTGTTCACAGTTTTCAGACTGAGCCAGGCCATGACACCTTCCCCCTGGGTGCAGTCCCACCTTCACGCTGCTGTGCCAGCCTGGACAGAGCCAGTTCTCCACTCCCATGTGCTGCCTGCGGTTGTCATAGTGACAAGGTCTCGCTGTCCTGGCTTCCGAGATGCAGGGGCCCTTTTTTGCTGGGGCCAGAGAGGTCACCCCAGGCCTGCACTGTTCACACCAGTCTGACCTCCCACTCCTCTCCAGAGCAGGAAGGACCTCATTCTTACAACATGAGCAAACAACCTCGCTTTTCTCTTGGTCTCTTTTCATTTATTCCAGCTTGCATGCAGGCTCTGTGACTGGCATTATCCTTCAAGCAATGTGACATTTCAAAACACCCAGGCATCAGGTGGGCTGAGATAATGTCAGGGAAACTCAATAGGGTTCCTCTCAGGCCCTAATGAGAAGCACAAAGGAGCAGATGATGGGGCCTTTCTACAGAGATTTGGGTGAGTGCAGGCGGAAGGGAATGAAAGAAACCTATCTGTAAGAAGGGCCTTTTGGAGAGGAACTCGTGTTAGCTGGCAGCTCTTGAATCCAGATTGAGTTCCAAAGGTGAGAGAACTCTTTCTGTCTCAGCGGATTTCTCCATGGGAGCTGAGGGAAAACATCTCCAGCTGAAGAGAGAATTAGAACCGCAAGTGACAGTGCGTCTGAGCCCAGGCAGAGAAGCCTGCAAATGGATCCCTCCCTCTGTTTCAGCTCGCAGCTAGAACCCCGTTTTTTTTCTTTATTGGGGGATTGATGGTTTACAGCCTATAGTAAAATACAGTAGTTTGTACATGTGTAATATTTCTCAGTTTCCCGCATAACAGTTCAACCCCCACTAGGTCCTCTTCTGCCATCATGTTCCAGGACCTGAACTCTCCCCCCCATCCCAGAGTCTTTTACTTTGGTGCAATACACCAACCCCAGTCCAAGTTCTGCTTTGTGTTTTCTTATTTTTTAAAAAATATTATTAGTGATTTAATAATGATTGACAAGATTGTGGGATAAGAGGGGTACAATTCATATATTTCTTACCACCAGAGTGCCATATCCCATCCTCTTCATTGGAAGCATCCTCATTCTTTTTTTCTTTTTTTTTTTCCTTTTTTTTGCTTCCAGGGTTATCGCTGGGGCTCAGTACCTGTACTATGAATCCACTGCTCCTGGAGGCCATTTTTCCCATTTTGTTGCCCTTCTTGTTGTTATATTTGTTATTGTTGCCATTGCTGTTGTTGTTGAATAGGACAGAGAGAAATATGACAGAGGAGGGAAAGATGGGGGAGAGAAAGATAGACTTCTGCAGACCCACTTCACTGCCGGTGAAGCAACCCCCCTGGTATACATACAAATAAGTAAATTAATTAATCAATTAATTAATTTAATTTAATGAATTGATGTCCTTTTTGTCAGATATTTTAGCATGATTGCAGTGGTTTCTACTTCATGTGCACAACTCTGACTTCTGATTGGGGCCATAGGCAGAGACTGAATCTGGGTCTTTATAGAGTCTCAGGCAGGAAAATCTTTTGCATAGCCATTATGCTATCTCCCCCACCCCCACTTCTTTATTCCTTTCTGGAAAACCTTGTAATACAAAACATTACTCTGTAGACATACACAGTAGGCACCCAGTGATGTAAGCTGAATTGAATTTATCAAATATTTATTAAGTGGTATACATTTAATTATATAGCTTTTCTAGAGAAGGAATCTTACCCGAACTTGAATTATTCCAATACAAGTTTTTACAAGTCAGATTTAATTTGCTTAATTTATCCCAAATAACTAAAAAAAATAAAAATAAAAAAGAAAGAAATATTTTGTCATTACCATAAATCATTGTGAAGTAGGCTGAGGTTGAATGTTTGTCTTATGAAGCACAACTCATATTTATTGAATAGTTTAAAGCCAAACTGGCATATTTTTATTTATGATTATTTATGGGTATATTTCTGTGGTCTCAGGGAATGAACCCAAGGCTTCACACGTGTGTGACACCACTGAGCCACCTCAGGGCCCTGATTTTCACTCTGTAGTTTGAGAGGTAAAGAGAGCATGGACACAGAGAGATCAGCACCAACATCCTGTTCCACAGTCGATGGAGTTCCCTGGGTGCTATTTGTGCTGCTCCTGTGTGATGCCAGGGCTTGAACCCATGACCTGACAAATGAGCCACCTCTGACCCCTAAACAGACTTTTTTTAAAACTTGCATTTAGAAGTTCAGAAGCTGGGCTTTTTATGTTCAACTCTGGCATATGGGGATTTAGTCTGGGGCCTCTGGGGTCTCCAGCATGAAAGTGGGTGCACTGCTTGTAGTGTTATCTTCCTGGACACCTACACAGGCTTCTTAAACTGCCTCCTTGGCTCTCCAAGAGCATCAGTCTGATCCTTTGGAGTCCCAACTGTCTCAGAGAGAACTCACTATAAGTTTGCAAACACAGCAGAGAAAAATGGGGTGAGGCTAGGGGGATGATGTAAGGAAGGAAGCAAGGAAGGAAGGAAGGAAGGAAGGAAGGAAGGAAGGAAGGAAGGAAGGGAGGAAGGAAGGGGAGAAGGAGGGAGGAAGGAATGGGAGAAGGAAGGAGGAAGGAAGGGAGGAAGAAACCTGTGTAGAGAGGAAATCCATTCCCACTTCTCTGTGTTTGACTGAGCATGGTGAAATGCCAACGCCACTAGTCCCCAGGAGCCAGATTAAAGGCCTCCAGGGACTGTCTTCTAGATCTACTGAGACAGGTGCTTCTCACACCTGTCGTCTAGTTAAGGTTCACGTCACATAGATGTGGAGGGAGCATAGTGCTTCCTAGAGCACAGGAGGTGTAATACATCCAGAGATAAAGTAAAATGGAAGATCAAGCTCCAGCTTTGAGTCATGTGATGAGACACAAAAGAGAAAGTCTCTTTGTAGCAAACGCTGATAAAGCTTGCCATGTTTGGAGGAAGCCACCCTCATTGACTTGCTTGTCAGTTCGTTCATGCAATCCATCTGGATGAGACGAACTGGAGGCGCCGTGCTCAAAGTCCAGTGGACTCTGACAGGATGGTTGAATGACCCCCACCCCACATGGGTAGCAGGGAGCCAAACAATCTAGGTGACAACAGTTTGTTCCTCTTCCCCAACTGGAAACTGCCTTTGCAGGTGGCTCATTGGCCTTCTTTACTCTCTAGGGAGACTCTGAAAAGGCCTTCAGGTGTTGGCCCTAACACAGCTTAAACTTGGGAAAAGAAAAAGAAACGAAGGCACCTGATCTTCCCTTCCACACGTACTCTCCCCTGACCCACATTCTCCTTTTGCCGAAGAGAAAAGGCCAGGCCACACAAAGGTCATTTCTAGGCCTTCCTGGTACATGGCAGCCCCCTGCCTCTTCCAGGGAGAAGATGCCTGGCTGGTCCTTGGTGCTGTAGGAGTTAGAAACAAGCCCCTCTCTGGATAGCATAAGGCCTGCGTCAGGCAAGACTGCACAGAAGGACTTGTTGGCTTCAGTATTTCCTCCTTCTGCCCTGAAGTGTGCTCACTACTCCCAGGTTACCTGACTACCTCCCAACACTGACACAAGAGTGACACAAGAGTCCTGAGGAATATCAGAGAGATGAAAACAAAGAGATGGGCACAGCCTCCTCATAGGTTGGGTTTGGCAGTGTTTACACACAGAAGTGATTTCATTCTAGGTTTCACGTCTGGAATTTGCATAACTCTCAGTAGATAAACAATAGAACTTGAGCTAGACAGGAGGTCTGTGTGCCCAGATGTTTGATGATGCAGTTAGCACACTTTCCTACCCAGCTGGGCTTCTTCTATTGGACATAGAAAGATTTTTTAATTTCATCTTTTAGTGATTTAATATTGGTTTACAAAATTACAAGATAACAGAGTTACAGTTCCACACTGTTTCTACCATCAGAGTTCTGTGTCCGCATTCCCTCCACTGGAAACTGCAGTGGTTCTCCCAAGGTCACAGATAAGGGGTGACTATTATTTCTGTGACTGACTATTTATCTATCTATCTATCTACCTTCTCATATATTTATTTATATGTTCGCCTATTTTTTCTATGGCACTACCTTCTCTTCCTTTCTAAGTCACACCTACATCTCTTATTACTTCCGAATGTCCTTCATTTTTTCCTCCTCTCTCTTTTTTTTTGGACTCTAGGGTTATTGCTGGGGCTCAGCGCCTGCACTACAAATCCACTGCTCCTGGAGGCCATTTTTTTCCCATTTTTGTTGCCCTTATTGTTGTTATTATTGTTGTTTTGGATAGGAAAGAGAGAAATCAAGAGAGGAGAAGAGAGAAAGATAAATACCTGCAAACCTGCTTCACTACTAGTGAAGCGACCCCCCTGCAGGTGAGGAGCTGGAATCCTTAAGAAGCCAGTCCTTGCATTTTGGGCCATGTGCGCTTAACCCACTGTGCTACTGTCCAGCCCTTTTCTCTCTCTGGTCTTGACAGAATTGGAGTTCAGAGCCCTGTGGTCATCTTCCCCTAACACTTCTTCCCCTCTGGGAGTATAAACCAAAATTCTATTTTTTTATTTTTATTTATAAAATGGAAATATTGACAAGACTATAGAACAAGAGGGGCACATTTCCACACATTGCCTACCCCCAGAGCTCCATATCCAATACTCTCCCTTGATAGCTTTCCTACTCTTTATCCCTTTGTGAGTATGGACCCAGAATCACTGTGGGGTGCAGAAAGTGGGCATTCTGGCTTCTGTAATTGCTTCTCCACTGGACATGGACGTTGGTAGGTGGATCCATACCCCCCAGCCTGTTTCTATCTTTCCTTAGTGGGGCAGGGCTCTGGAGAGGTGAGGATCCAGGACATACTGGTGAGGTTGTCTTCCCAGGGAGTTCAGGATGGAATCATAGTTAAAACAAAGATTTTAACCTGATCTATTAGTGAATAGTAAGTAATATCACTAGTATTAGTATAGTTTGCCTTTGGAAGAAGCATATATAATTCAGAGCATAATTTCAGAAAGCACAAATACTTACTTTCTCACCATATGGCTTTATTTATTTATTTGAGAAGAGCACAATTTGCTTCAGCCAGCTGGAAGATTGTAACAAGAGGCCTGGACTTTTCCACAGGTTTTGGACACTTGAAACCCTGCCTTTTACAATAAATATAGCTGTCTTCCTTCCCCAACCCCAACTCTCTTACTGCTACTTAATTCTGTTAATCCCAAGAGATGTCATTCCTGACACCCCCACCAACTGACCTCTATAGTTTTCATAAAAAATTCAAAACTTACTTTTAATTATTTTTATGAATACCAAAATGTCATTAGTAAAACATGTCTTAATAGGCTTCCAGTTAAAGAAGTCAGAGTAGAGACATTTTGTACTCTATCTCCTTTGCTCAAGATCCACAAAAATTAAGAATAGCCCCCAAATGAGGATGCAGTGAAATAATATTCAATGAAATGAGCAACTTGTCACCTCCCCACAACTCAGGGAGCAGCCCCAACAAGCACTGTGCCATCAGCCTCAGAGCCTTCCCCACCTGAGTAAGCACGAGACACACAGGTGTCCTCAAGAGTGCAGGCAACACACCTGTAAAGAAGAAAACATCAAATCCCTCATGCTTCCCAGCATATATATAAGATATGCTCCAGATGGACCAGCCATCTAAGTGTAGAAAACAAAACCATTTGGGTGGAGGGTAGATAGCATAATGGTTATGCAAACAGACTCTCATGCCTGAGGCTCCAAAGTCCCAGGTTCAATTCCCCACACCACTAGAAGCCAGAGCTGAACAGTGCTCTGGTTAGAAAATACACACACACACACACACACACACACACACACACACACACACACGGAAAAGAAAACCATTTGAGGAAAATTAAACCTGGCTGGCTTTCTCATGAATCTGGATGTAGAGAAAGGCTTTTAACTGACACAAAATCCAGATGCAATAAAAGGGGCAAAATCAATAAATTAAACTATATGAAGAAAGACAGTTTCATATACACAGTCAAAGATAGCTAACATTCTTGGCAAATTCTTACTGATATTTAGTTAAAATATAAATGTATATATTAAAATATATCTAATAAGCATATACAACTAATACATTGTCACAACTCTGAAATTGAAGGAGAAAAGAATTTTCAAAACCACAAAAGAAAAGTGACAAAATACAAGGACTGACAATCCACAGAGAAGACTATAAATATGACCTTTAAACATATAAAAATATGTTCCTCTTAATGCATGACAAGAGAGATACAAATTAAAACTATGGGGGGGTTGGGCAGCGGGTTAAGTGCAGGTGGCACAAAGCGCAAAGATCAGGCTTAAGGATCCTGGCTCCCCACCTTACAGGGGAGTTGCTTCACAGGTGGTGAAGCAGGTCTGCAGGTGTCTATCTTTCTCTCCCCCTCTCTGTCTTCCCCTCCTCTCTCCATTTCTCTCTGTCCTATCCAACAACGACAACAGTAACAACAATAATAATAACCACAACAACGATAAAACAACCAGGGCAACAAAAGGGAAAAAAATAGCCTCCTGGAGCAATGGATTCATGGTGCAGGCACCGAGCCCCAGCAATAACCCTGGAGGCAAAACAAAAACAAAAACAAAAACTACTCTGGGATACTCATCTATTGTGTCAGCAAGAAATGAAGAAATGTACCAACACACTGTGGGGAAATAGTCACTGAGTAATGATGAAAATGCAAATTGTTACAGCCTGTTGAGAAGGAATCTGTCTAGCTGACAAAGCTACAAAGACCTTGATCTGGTTTTGTTTTGTTTGTTTGTTTGAAGAGCCTGAGTACTGCTCATCCCTGACTTACAGTGGTGCTGGGGATCCATCCTGGGATGTCCCAGGCCTTAGACATAAAAGTCTTGCATAACTACTATTCCTCTGCCCTATGTCTTTGCCTTTTGACTTGGCAGTTCCACTTCTGAGAGATATCCCTGGAGCCATACCTCCAACAGTAGAAAAGATTAGAAACAACCTAGGTGAGCACACACACCCCAACATAAAGTGGTATGTCCACACAGCAGAGTACTATACAATTGTAAACTAAAGATATATATGCTTTGGGTGTGAGTGACCCCTAGGCTATAGTAAGTGGGAGAAAAATTAAGTACAAAAGAACATCTATACTACATTACCTTTTAGTGTAAAGTGTAAATTAGAACTGTCAATCTGACCAAAGCCAAATTGAGAAAAGATAAGCCAGAGACTAAGGAGATTGGTTACCAACTCGTGTGGTAGAGAAAGGAGTGGAAGGAAAGGAAGAGCGACATTTTTCTGAATAGACCTTTTTGGTACAGTCCTGACTTTGAAGTCACCTTAATATTTCACACAAAAAGAAAAAGTAACAAAAAGAGGGCAGGAAGAATAAAAATCAATAAGGACAGGGGAGAAATCCTAGAACTGAATACAAACAGAAGCAAACTTAACCACAATCCAAATGAGTAACATAACCACACTGAGGTGGAGGAAAAAGCAGCAACCCAAATTAATTTTTGAACGAAATACTTGGACTATATACCCTTGGGCTAAAACCAAAAATCTCTAAATAAATATTGAACGCTAATTAGTAGGGGTTGTTCCCCCTCACCCAGAGGTATGAGTTGGCAATTCTCAAACTATTTTCAGAACATTCTAGAACTGAGCTAATAAATCCACATTTATTGTGGATTGTGGAAGTCAGATTTCTTACTGAAGAAACAAAAGGAGTTAGAAATCTGGAAAATCAGGAGTCAGGCGGTAGTGCAGTGGATTAAGCACACGTGGCACAAAGCGCAAGGACCAGCATAAGGATCCTGGTTCGAGCCCCCGGCTCCCCACCTGCAGGAGAGTCGTTTCAAAGGCAGTGACGCAGGTCTGCAGGTGTCTGTCTTTCTCTCCCCTCAGTCTTCCCCTCCTCTCTCCATTTCTCTCTGTCCTATCCAACAACAACATGAACAACAATGACATCAATAACAATAACTACAACAAGGGCAACAAAAGGGAATAAATAAATAAATTTTTAAAAATCTGGAAAGTCCTATGATAGTGGGTGAAACTAGAGGTATCCATGTGAACCGTGGGCTCTCATCTAGCTTGACACAGAAGCGGGTATGGATTGTGGAGATACTCACATGCATCTCTGTGCACGTTCCCCACCCCCAAATTTCCTTTGCTTTGCTTCTGCTCAATTTTGGGAAAAGTTGAACATTTAGTTTTATTCTTTAGTGTGACAGTGGGGAGTGAACCCATAACTTTGTACAATACTGCCAAGGGGACTCCCTGGTTGAGTTCATCTGTTTGTTTGCTTTGCCAGAGCCCCCGCTCAGTGCTGGCTGCTGGTGGTGCTGGGGTTGAGTCTGGGACCTCAGAGCCTCAGGCATGAAAATCTGTTGTAGTGTGGCAGAAAAAAAAAAAAAAACTAACTTGGATAGTACAGTGCTTCCCCATGTGTGCAACCCAGTTTGGAGCCTGGTCCCCACTGCACTGAAGAAAGCTTCAGTGCTCCTTTCTTTCTCTGTGTGTGTCTCTGTCTTTATCTATCTGGAAAATGTTGAGCCAGAGCAGTGAAGCCCCAAAGACAAACAAAACAAAACAAAACAAAAAAGGAGTGTGGGGAGGGGAGAAAAGGAAGTGTGTTGTATAAACCAATGTACTAGCTCCCTGAACCCCTGGCCCAATTCATATTCTATATTTTGAGAGAAAGAGGACCATGGAGTTCCTTTGGTGCTTCTAGGTCGTGACAGGGATTGAAGCCAGGTCCTCACGCACATGAAAATGTGCACTTTGCCTGCTAAGCCATCTCTCAGCCTTTAGTATTTTTTTAATTGAAGAGTTATTGGCACAGGCCAATATATTAGTTTCAGGCATACAGTACAATGGTTGACTATTTGCATACGTTGTGAAAACAACGTTTTCATTTTGGGGTTGTGGGAGTTGTGCATTCTGAATGCAGGTCACTAAGCACATACACAGTTTATAAATCTCTTCTTCCATCCTGTGAGTTATCTTTGCCTTCTCTTAGTGGCATTGCTTACAGCACAAATGATTTTTAATCCCCCAGTAAATGATTTTTTAAATATTTTTTATTTTTTTATTTCTTTATTGGGGGATTAATGTTTTACAGTTGACAGTAAATACAAGTTTGTATATGCATAACATTTCTCAGCTTTCCACAAAAATATTTTTAATTTTAATAAAGTTTAAGTATCTTTCTTTTCTTTTGTGACTTGTGTTTTCTGTGGCATAGCTAAGAATCCATTGCCTGACCCCAAGCCTTGGCGATTTACTCTTATGAACTCTCCTAATAACTTCCTAGTTTAGGCCTTCAATACCTTTATATATTTTAAATATATCTTGATCTAGGGACTAAGCTTTATTTTCTTGTGTGTGAGTATCCAATTCATCCAGCAGCACTTACAAAAATATTTTTACCCCCATTGAATTATCTTGGCAGTCTTCCCAAAATCAAGTGACTGTATGTTTAAAGCGTATTTCTAGACTTTGAATTCTGTTCCATTGATCTAAATATTGCTCCTTATGCCAGTCCCACACTGTCTTAATTAATATAGCCTTGAAGTAAGTTTTAGTGTCAGAAAGTGTGAGTCCTCCAACTTTGCTCTTTTTAAATTTTTTTTTCAAGATTGTTTTGGCTCCTCTGGGTCTTTTGCATTTTATATCAGTTTTAGAGACATCTTATTCATTTCTCTAAAAAAAAAAATCTAGGATTCTGTTGAATCTGTAGATCAATAAGTGATAGTATTCTCATCTTAGCATTACTCTGTTTTTCTAATTTATGAGCCTGAAATGTCTTTTATTAGATCTTCTTTCATTTCAGGAAGCACTTTCTGACTGCAGCCAGTCAACTAATAATTGCAGAAACAATAATGATCTAAAAGGGTCGTCATTTGGCAGTCACTGTGGTAATGACTGGTTTGGGAAAGATTCTTCCGTGGCTGCTAAAACTAATAAGTGAAAGTTTGAGAAATAGGAGGATAATTACATCATCTCAAAGTATCCCACCAAAAGATAATTAGTGATTACAGAGGAGGAAGTATTGGAGAAATGGCCCAGGCAGCTGCTAACCTTCATTTCTCCTTTTGTCCTCACACTAGAATCCTGTGGTAGAAAGGCTATCATTCACTCTAGTTTACATCTGAGGCGACCGAGGCCTCTAGGGATGGAGGAAATTGCAGAAGGTCATACCACTAATAATTGGTGACGTTTCTCTGACTGTAAAGCCCGTCTTCTAAATTGCAGAGTTATACGGATCCTTTTATTTTTGCCCACAAGTCTATTGAGTCAAAAATGCATTAAAGTGGAGAAATGCCTGTGTTGTTCTGAATGAAAGGCTCTGGTGTCTTCGCAGAAGTCTCGGCTGAGGGCTCTCTGCAGATGCCCTCCTAGGACACTTAGCCAGAGAGTCTCTCTCTGGAGAAATTGCTCTGCATTGTTTCATCACACAGGGAGACTGATGCGACTCATTTCCTTAATTTTCTCTCTGCCAGGGAGCTTAAGCCAAAATAACTGTCCAGATGAAGTGACTTATTCAGGTACTTGGTAAAGTGAATATCTAGCTAAGCCTGGGGTCTACATTGTCCTTAGCAGTGTGTGTTAAAGCTCATTGTGTGAGTGACCTCAAAACTGTTTTGGAGTCAGTAGAGCTTAAGGGGAAAAAAGAATGGGTTTATGTGAAAATGTTAAACAAAAACGAATTATTTGCTTTGATTGGGGGAATCATATGGTCTCTGTATAACTAAAAAAAAAAATCTATTTTTAAAACAGTAGATTTTTAAGTTAAGATTCATTTATTTTGGGGCCGGATGGTGGCACACCTGGTTGAGCACATGCTACAATGCGCAAGGACCCAGGTTCGATCCCCTGGTCCCCACTTGCAGAGGGAAAGCTTCACAAGTGAAAAAAAAAAAAAGCAGACCTGTAAGTGTCTCTCTCCCTCTCTATCATCCCCTTCCCTCTCAATTTCTTTCTTCTTCTTTTTTTTTTTTTTTTACAATTTTATTTACTTATTTTCCCTATTGTTGCCCTTGTTTTTTATTGTTGTTATTGATGTCATTGTTGTTAGATATGGCAGAGAGAAATGGAGAGAGAAGGGGAAGAAAGAGAGGAGAAGAGAAAGACACCTGCAGACCTGCTTTACCACCCATGAAGCAACTCCCCTGCAGGTGGGGAGACAGCGGCTCGAACCAAGATCCTTACGCCGGTCCTTGTGCTTTGTGCCACATGCACTTAACCTGCTGTACTACCACCCAACTCCCTCCCTCTCAATTCCTATCTGTCTCTATCCAGTAAATAAATAAAAATCATTTTTAAAAATTGGAAAAGAAGATTTACTTATTTTAGGAGAGAGAGACCAGATCACTGCTCAGATTTGGCATAGGTGGTCCTGGGAATTGAACTCAGGGTCTTACACATACAAGTCTTGTGCCATCTCCCCCACAGCAGTTAAGGAAGTTAAGAGAGGGAGGGCAAGTGGGTTGTGAGCTTGTGCTGGGGAGAGCTGGGTGAGAAGACACTTGGGCAATTACTGCACATGGGTTTCCTCCAACTGTCCGAGTGTGAGGCCTGATCACTGTACTCTGCGGCCTGGAAGGAGCTGATCTGGGGACTCCTGTCACATGACCTTGATGTGAAGGCAGGTGCTGGGGTGCTCGACACCCCACAGATCAGACTGAGACACAGATCTTCCACGCCAGGGTTTGCAGATTGGCAGCTTCATGGCACGTCCAGACCGCAGACTGTTTTCTCTGGCCCACACAGTGTTTTGGGAATTTTTAAACTGGTTTCCAAATTGGGAGAGCCATGCAATATTCAGATTTCCTGCTTACATTTGGGGAAACTAGCAGGTCTGTCCTCCTGGTCTCTGTTGTCACTTGACAAGGGTGCCCTGGGGTAGAGAAGCCCCCACCTGTCTCATCCAGTGACTCTTCCCGCTAGACTCGCCCCCATGAGTGTCCCTGTTTGTCACCGTCACCTGGGCTATGGCGATGGAGAGTCGTTGGGACTGTGTGAGGAGTGGAGGGGGCACTGATGCTTCATGTCTGATGCTGCCACATTGCAGGCTGGTCTCAGCAGGGAGAGAGAGGCAGGAGCCCAGAAGAAAGACAAAAAGAAAGCCCTCTGCCTCTGGGGGCAGAGACAGGCAGAGACTCACAGTGGCTGGAATCAGGAGATGGAAATTTCCCCACCAGTGCACAAAGCTCACACATCTTGGGGTTCATTTGCTGGCCATGTGGGGGACGTAGTTGTGTATGCCATCTGCCTTGCACTGTGCAAAGCTCAGGCTTGCCCACGTCTCCATCGTATCCTCAGGGGTGTCGGGAGACCAGCTTCCTGCCATGTTACCTCCAGTGATAACCCTTATAGGCTCTATGCCTCAGTGAGTCGCCACTTTTGGTGTTTTGTTGTTTTCTTGTGTATTTAGTAAGGGGTGTGGGGGGGGGATAAAAATATAACAAACAAATCACTCTAGCATATATGATGCTGGGGATTGAGCTTAGGACCTCATGATTTTTAAGTTCTGTGTTCTATCACTGAGATACCTCTCCAGTTGCTGAGTCATCAGTTCTCCTAACTGCCTATTGATCTAAGGCCTTTCCGCTTCCTGCAGTTTAGCAAACATCTCCCGGCCCTGTCTTAGAACACTTTTCCCTGGGCTTGCTGAGGGTTGGAGGCCTTGGAAAATCTGCTTCTGTATCACTCAAAACCTCCATGTCTGATGCTGCCGTCATTCATCTTCTGCATTCTTCCTCCGCTGTCAAAATAGACACACTAGAATTCTGTTTCTGCTTTGGATGCAGAGAGCCAGAAATAGGACTAGGAGATATCTCACCAGATAGTGTATGCACTAGACCTAGGTTTGAGCCCCAGAACCATATAGGAACACCACAGCACCAAAAGAAGATCTGTAGATGGTTAAGCTTCAGGGCCTGTGATGCATCTCCCTTTCTCTCTGTGTCTCTCTCTTTCTCTTTATAAAATAAAAAAATGAAAAAGCCAGCCCAGGTCAATACACACACACATACACACACACACACACACACACACACACACACACACACACACTTTAGATAGATAGTTCTAGAAATACTAGTCAACCCATATCTGTGACCTTGGGAGAACTATTGCAGTTTCCAATAAAGGGAATGGGAACCTAGAACTCTGATACCCCTGTTATCTTATGATTTTATAAATCAATATTAAATCACTACTGATAAAAAAGGTCAGCCCAGGGGCAGTGGAATAGCTCACTACTGAAGAGAAAAATCAGAAATACACCACTTTTCTCTTAGCAACAAGAAAACAAGCAACAAGATTTCTCTTGAACCCATCAGAAATTGTAATTGCAGAGCAAGTAAATAGATATGAAATGAAAAGAATGATGGTCTCCTCCAAGAAAAAAAGGGGGGAGGGGAACTTAAGAAGAATAAGTACCAAAACCATAATGTAGGTAAGAAGAATTCAGATCACACATTTGAAGAAGTTTCTGAAAACCAAGGGAAGGATAGTTGCAAATCATAGACCATGGGTGCAAACTCCCTCCTGTGAGCTCCTCTCCCACAGGCTTCCACTGGGAGCTCACAGGAAAGCCGACATGGGATGGAAAACTAGAGCAAACCTCCCTTGGTGGTAATGGCTGCCACCGTAGCAGAGACACAAAGCTCAGTGTGACTTTTTTTTTTTAGCCAGGGCCTGAAGCTGCTAGGGGCTGGGCAAAAAGCTGTCATCCCCCAGGACACAGGTGAAGACCTAATGCAGGGGACAGAAGACTGAAAACATAAAAATCTCCCCCCAGGAGGATCAGGTGATCACTTCTTCTAGCGTTTTCCCTTCTTCTGTAGCCAGTCAACAGCATCAGGTTGAGCCTGATGTAAAGGTGATCACTGTAAACACAGAATCTGTTAATGCTACCAGGTTACCTACTGCTGAGAGAGGAACAGGAAACTCTACCCCTCAAAGACATGGGCAGAGTTTGACTGCCTTAGGAAGGAGGAATGATCACTGAGAAAGCTCTGTCCCCAAGACTCATAGTCCTAAGACTGAAACCAAACCATGCATCAGAATACTTAAGTCCATCAATACCAGACTAGTAGGTGCGAATAACAAAACAACAACCCGCTACAGGGGGAGTATGGAAGTCTTCTCAGAGGCACACACTGTGGGGAAAGCCCAAAGTCAAAGGTGTCACAGGAACATAGGGAAAAATTCTCTACACCCCAGCCACCTCCAGAAAGGTGGGAGGCTGCCAGTGCTCCACAGGTAACTAACTATAACAGCAGCAAAATCCACACCCACTTTCATTCCCACCCAGGTTCATTTTCAACCCCCACACTGACCGTCATGCAGAAGAAAAGGCTGGTCCACTTGCAGACATAAGTGTTTACTTGAACTCTCTTGTTCTACACGCCATGTCTAGCACTCAATCAAAAATGATAAGACATGGAAAAAAAGCGAATGGAAAAATCACTCACTCTCAAGAGATACAACAGTCAAAGAATCAGAGATGACCCAGATTTTAGAACCTGTTGCACTACCAGCACGGCCCTGTCTCTGTCACTCTCTCTCTTTATAAAAATTTTATTGCCAGGAGTCGGGCAGTAGTGCAGCGGGTTAAACGCACATGGCGCAAAGTGCAAGGATCCCGATTTGAGCCCCCGGCTACTCACCTGCAGGGGAATCGCTTCACAGGTGGTGAATCAGGTCTGCAGGTGTCTCTCTTTCTCTCCCCCTCTCTGTCTTCCCCTTCTCTCTCCATGTCTCTCTGTCCTATCTAACACTGGTGACATCAGTAACAACAACAATAATTTAAAAAAGAGCAACAAAAAGGAAAATAAATAAACATAAAAAAGAAAATGAATCTATAGTGGAGGTTAGTGAAAATTACCAAAACTGAAACACATAGGAAAAAAAAAAATGGAAAGAGAAGTAAGAGCAAAGCATTCAGTAGGTATGGAACAATAATTAGTAGTCAAGCATAAGTGTACTTGTACCCTGGCAGGTAAAGAAAGATACAAAGAAGCATGAAAATATTTGAGGAGGCACATGGCACGAAAGTGCAAGGACCCGTGTAAGGATCCTGGTTCGAGCCCCCAGCTCCCCACCTGCAGGGGAGTTGCTTCACAGGCAGTGAAGCAGGTCTGCTGGTGTCTGTCTTTCTCTCCCCCTCTCTGTCTTCCCCTCCTCTCTCCATTTCTCTCTGTCCTATCCAATGACAACATCAATAACAACAATAATAATTACAAAAACAGGAGACTTCCGGAGGCGGAGCTACGAACAAAAACAATAAAAAACAAGAGCAATAAAAGGGAAAATAAATATATATATATTAATTTTAAAAAATATTGAGGATGTATTGGACAATAATCTCTCAAATATAAAATAACATTTAATTACAGACCCAAGAATACCAGAGAAACCTACTAGAATAGCCCATCCTTCATAAACTAACAACCAAAAAATTCATACACCTCCTATTCAAACTGCTTAGAACAGTGGAAAGAAACTGTCTTGAAGGTGGTTAGAGAGTAAAAGAAGGCACATTCCATACAGAGGCATAAATACAATAATGAATCTTTCTCATCAGAACTAAAAAGATAATAGAGTGACATCTCTAAAGTACTGTACTGAAAGAAAATGTCTCCTCAGAATTCTGTGTCTAAAAAGTAAACCTAAAATACGTTTCCATGCAAAAGCAGAGAAAGCTCACTGTCTGCAGATTTGTAATAATAATAATAATTATTATTATATATATTAATTAGGAAAGACCTTAAGGCAAATAAATATGACACCAGCTAGAAATTTGGATCTACACAAAGATACTAAGACGAGCTATAATTAATTTGATTTTTTTTAAACCGGTGAATTTTTTTTTTAATGACAGTGGAGAGAGCCAGAGTATCTCTAAGGCACATACTAGGAATTGTACTTGAAACCTCATGTTTTTACGTCTAGAGCTTTGGCCACTGCACCACCTTCTGTGTTGTGAGAAGATATATGTGTGTGTGTATGTATTTTTTTTTAATGTTATTCATTGGATAGAGGCAGGGAACTCAAGAGGGATGGGGAAAATAGCGAAGAAGAGAGACAGACATGTGCTTCACCACTTGTGAAGCTTTTCCCTTGCAGGTGGGGACCAGGGGTTTGAACCTTGGTCCTTGCATATTGTAGTGTGTGCGCTCAATTACGTGTGCCACCACCTGACCCTGAAGGTAAATGTTTTTAAAAACTTTTTCTTACGTAAATTGCTCTAAGAAGTGATTGGCTCATATGAAAATATTTGCAGGAGAACCTAGGCGGTAGGACAGAGAGAGCACAGGGCTTGCCTGGCCTATTTCAGCACTACAGATGCCAGAGTGAGGCTCTGTTCTCCCTCTCAATAAATTAATAAATACATCTCTCGGTTTGTTCTGTTTTGTTTTTGCCACCAGGGTTATCGCTGGGGCTCAGTATTTACATGGCAAATCCACTACTCCTGGAGGCTACTTTTTCCTTTTTTTTTTTTCTTTCCTTTCTATTTCCTTTAATAAGATAGAGAGAAATTGAGTGAGGAGGGGTGGGGGAAGGTAGAGACGGAGAGATACCTGCAGCGCTGCTTCTGTGAAGCTTCTCGTTGCAAATGAGTACTGGGGGCTTGAGCCTAGGTGCTTGTGCATGGTAGCTTGTGTGCTTAAGTGGATGTGTCACCACCCAGGCCCCCCCCAACAAATAAGTCATCTAAAACTTTTTAACTGACTTTTTTAACAATAAAAAAAACTTGCAGTATATTGTGATAAAGGACTTATCTGTAAAAGACACTAGAGTTCAAGGGGACAAGGCCAGTCTAATTTTTAAAAGGGCAACAGTTTGAACACCTCACCAAATATGTACATGAATGCTCCACATCTTTAGTCACCAGGGAAATGCAAATTCAAACCAAAAGGAGACACTGTACATGTACCTGCTGGAATGGCTTCAAACAAGAACCCAGAATCCTGGGAGTCAGGATGGAGAGTCAGAAACCCTCCTATGAGACACCAGGAAGACCAAACACTGCCAGTTCCAAAACAGTCTGTAGCGCCTTCTAAGGCAGGCTAAGCTCTCACTCACCTCGTGACCAGCACAACTCACTCCTAGGCATCTCCCTGGGGGAAATGAAAAGTCACACACATATAAAACTCGAGTCAGAATATTATGGCTGTTCTCTTCATAACCACCCCCAAAACACTGGAAGCCACCCAAGCACCCTTCCACCAGGGAGGGGGGCAGGTGCTGTGGTAGAGCCATGCCATGAAAACCACTCAGGGATCAGCAGGAACAAACTCCCAGAACATGATAGTCAAATCTCAGACACATTGTTGACTGAGAGAAACCAGGCTCAGAAAGACTCCTTTTACGTGATTCTGGAAATGGCAGAATTAGAGGGACAGAAAACAGAGCAGGGAACCAGAGGCAGGTGACTGACTGGTAGAGACGCTAGCTATCTGGGGGCTCAAGTTTCAGGGGTGATGGGGAGGTTTGCTGACTGTCTCTGTTGAACCCAGAGCCATACACTAACAAAGGCGTGCTCTGTGCTGTGCTGTGTAAAGTTCACCTCTCATAGAAAGACAGACAAGCCCTACGCGGTTCTTCTGTGCTGAGGTCACAAAGTTGGGAAGCTTCTGGCTATGGGATCTCAACAGCAGGTCCTCTGGGCAGGGAAGGGCAGACAGATAGAGCACACAACCAGAATGACTTGAGAACATTGGGGCAAGGCAGTATGTGAGTGTATGGCTCATATTTATCAAACACCTTTCTGTTCTTAACAGTGTTCCCTGCAGGGGGATTGAACCTGGGACTTTGGAGCCTCAGGCATGAGAGTCTCTGCAGAACCATTAAGTTTTCTACTCCTGCCCCCAGGCTTTTCCTACCACATCTGCCAGCTTTGTCCCTTTGGTGGAAGGGCCCTGGTGGTGGCACAGGGCTATAGGCACACTTGTTCTGCCACTGAACCAAAGGGGGATCCTTTAAGGGGCTGTGCAAACCAGAGCAAACAGAACCAACATATGTCCTGCGTGCAGTGCACAGCATCCTAGCATTTCTTTGTGTAATGTGGTTAAAATGTATTTCAAGGGGGCCAGGAGATAGCACACCTGGTAGAACACATACCTTACCATGTGCAAGGCCTTAAGTTCAAACCCAGGCACCACATGTGGAGGACTAGAGCACCAAGAGAAGCTCCATAGATGGTGGGGCAGTGCTGTGGTGTCTCTCATCCCCTTTGCATCCTCTCTCTCTCTCTCTCAAACAAAGAATATATAGGTTGACCCAGGAGCAGTAGAATCATGCATACACGATGGCCCATCACACACACCCCCCACACACACACACACACTTTTAATGCGTTCTGAGACCTTGGCTTGACAGAGTGGGAAGAAGGAGGCATCAGAAGCAGGGACTGGACAGGCTTTAATTAAACGTGGTGCAGAGACAGGAAGTAGGCAGGTGCTGCTGGGAAAATGGCGCTCACTGATAGGCGTGGCCAATGTAGGGCTGCCACAGATGTTCACAGTGTGATGAAGCAAAACACAGCAGAGCAAGTTGTGCCTGGTGAAGGCTCCTAGGGGGCCAGGAACCAGAGCTGGAGGGTCCACTGAACCTTTTCTGATGCAGCTGTGTGTATCGGTCAGGTTTCTGCAGCTACCCTGCTGCATGACAAACCTAAACTGGCAGAGGAAGGGAGAGCATTCCTCTTCCCTTCCAAGTCTGCAGCTGGGCTTGGAGGACTTTTTTCAGGCTCCAGGCTGGGTCCGATAAGCCCCCATGGGTAACTGAAAGGGCTTCTGGGGGCAATCGCTTCCTAGGGCAAATGCCAGGAGAATAAGAGCCAGGCTGACTATGTGGGACCCAGGTACAGAGCACCCAGGCTGTGCCAGGTGTCCAGGGTGGCTGGGGGAGTAGGCTCCTTTTCAACAACTGTCTTTCCACTCCTCACAGTCCTTCTTTATATAACTGACACTTTAAATCCAATTACACTCCTGCTGACTGAGGACTCTCCTAAGGTGACTTTGCCTGCGTGACTGTGATGCGGGAGGTCTCAAAGCCATCACTCATCTCTCTTAAGATGAAGCTTCTTTCCCTTGCATCCTTGGTCTAAGCCCCAGGACAAGGCAACACCTTGAGGGCTGAAATCATGCATTATTCTTCGTCTCAGAATTTGCTGTGGTCTGAATGTCTGTCATTTCCCCAAATCCATGCATCAAATCCAGCTATAGAGAATGGATTATTAGAGACACCAGCGAGAAAGAGAACTCTCTGGCCTGTTCCATGCCATGGGGACACAGCCAAAAGACCAGGGCAAGGAAGCCCCAGTGAGCCCCAAATCTGTCAGGGCCATGTCCTGTACTCTCAGGAACAGGGAGGCTGATGCATATTGCTTATCAGTCACACCGATGAGGGGATGCCTTGTTAGAGCAGCCAAAGGAACCAAGACAGAATTCGCCACTCTTTTAACATACCGATGAGGAATCAAGTATTTTCTGAAAATTTCCAGGAGCTACCAGGAAAGTGACATGACAGCAACCTTTTTCACTGCCTGTGTTCCCCCTAAGCATGGGCTCTGTGAGAAAGATGATGGTTTTAACCACCAGGACCTCTGTAGAACCTAGGACTGTGCATGTCGCTGAGAGTTTAATAAAAATTCAATGAAAAGGGATGAGTGAATGAGTGAGTGGGTGAGTGAGTTCTTGCTCTTCTCCCACCACCACAGTGCTAGGGCCTTCCCCACTTTTCATCCTCACGGCCTGTCAGCCAGTGACTTGTCAAGGGCACGTCCCTGCCACCACTCTGCTACCCAGGCACCTCTCCCGGAGGACAGAACAGACCGTCCTCTCCCCACCTGCCTGCCTCCACGCTCTAGCTCTTGCGGGCCTAACAATGGCTCATTCAAGGCCATGAGTCAGTGGCTCTGAGGAGGGCCCTACAGACAATCACACCCACCTGGGAACACAGCAGTGGGGGGGGGCACTTCCCCCAGGGGCCCTCACCCCCTCCCATCCTGCCGCTGACCCACCCCCTGGGCCTGGGCATCTCTTTACCTGTGCCCCCCTCCCCCGCCTGGCCAGGAGCCTTTGTGCCCCTCCTCTGCTTCCTGCTTCCTGCACAGGCTCTGCGCCACCGCCCGCCTAGCCCAAGAGCCTCTCGGGAGGGAACACTCGAGTCTCCTGGCTGTTCTATTCTGTCCTTGCATTGCCGCCACACTTTCAATATGTGAGAAGAGGCTCGGTTTTCAGTGCAGAGGGGGGAGAGCAGGGCTGTCACCTGCTTTCTTCCTTCCTTCCCGGGTCTGTGGTGCCTCTGAACAGCCCCCTGATGGCTGGGGGCCCATGCTGGCAAACTGGGCAGACAATTTCCTGGGGGCTCCGCTGCCTCCCCAGCTGAGGGGCCAAAAGCAACACTTAGTGGCCTGTTTCTGCCACCAGACTGTTCCTGTCTAGGCTGAGAGAGGGACTAGTTAGCCCTCTTCTCCCCTTGGGGCACCCCCAGGCAGCCCTGGGGGAAGCAAGGGGTGCTTTTGTTTCCCAGTCTCCTTTATGTCAGGAAAGGAGCATCTTACCTCAGATTAGCAAATGCCTGGCACAGGGGCTCTGGTTAGCTCTGCCCGTGAAGCATGTGTCTCACCATCTGAGACCCTGAGCTGGAGCCCACACACACACACACACACACACACACACACACACACACACACACACACACACACACACCAGTGTGGAGTGCTGTGGACAGAGCTCAGGAAGTGGATAGTGGAGTGGTGCTGAGATGTCTCTTTTCTCTTTCTCTCCCTCTAATTAATTAACTAAAAGAACAGCCCGTGACTGGGACAGGAGAACGTGATGTTGGGGAGTCGACAGAGAACTCATCCTCTGGGCCTCCCCCAGTGCTTTCTGTTTGCCGGAGCTGTCCTGGACATAGCGAGCAGAGGACATCCCAGGATGGCAGTAAGGGAAGGGGCACTAGGCTGCCTCCGTTTTCACCTCTGCTTTTCATTTAATTCTCGAGGCCCCTTTATTTAAATGTAGTTAAGGTAGGTGCAAAGCTGAGGCTTGGCAGAATTTTAAGGGTCTGCCCACAGGTCCCGGGCCTGTGAGTGAGGCAACCTGTTCTGTCGCTCGTCAGTCTGTCCCATGTGACTCCTCTCCGTTGTGCCCCAGGTAGAAGGAGGGAGGGTGACACTGTGACATGAGACTGTGTTGACCCACAGTCAGGCGAAGGAGCCTCCCCTTAACTATGACCTGGGGGGCAGGGGTCGCCCACCACCAATGCTGCCCTCATCTGGGTGAAATAAGCCAGAGTAGGGGGTCTCGAGAACAAGCTTCTGGAACAGACAGGGACCAGTCAGGTCCACCCGTCGCCAAGGGCAGAGCTGATTATTCCACTGGCAGCTTATTAATCCCCTGAACTCTGCTCCCTGGGCACCAAGTCCCCGGGCCTCCCACCAGGGCGGTCCCCTCCACCCCACTTTACATCCCAATTAATCCACAGCCTGACACCACCACAGTAATTGGGGGCAAACACTCAAACCTCACGCTGCATGAAGATGACGCTTGACCCCACCCCCTAAAATTGCTCCTCCTAATTGACAGTGCTCATAATGAAAGTGAAAAATAAAAGAAAGGGAAGGGGAAAAAAATAAAATGAGCTGTTCTCAGCTTTCTGCTACCTCTTCCGGGCTCTTGGCTACCTTTGTCAAGGGGGCTATTGTGTTTCTCCAAGTATGTCTGTTCTAACACTGAGCCAGGGGGTGGGATGGGGGCTGAAATGGGATAGAAATAAAGAGAGCTGGGTGTCTTTTGTTGTGTGCCCAGAGACGCTTGCTCAAGAACCTCCCAGGGCCAACCAGAGGGGAGTCTATCTGGTTGGAAGACGCTATTAATTTAGCTAAACCCACAAAGCAAGTTCCTTCTTTTCTTTCTTCCTTTTTTTTCTTTTTCTTTTTCCAGATAATTGTTGCCATGTCTGGTCATGACAGAAAGGAATTGTGGCTCGGCCTCAGACATTGTTGTAGTGCCAGCATCCTAATGACACAGCGGCTGTCACAGAGAGCATAGAAAGACGAATGTCAATTAGCACAGGATTTAGGAGCTGAGCCAGAACCATCTCAAAGCAAAGGCCAGGAGCTGAGGATCAAGGGTTCTCCCCCCACCCTCATCGCTATCCCCATATCCTTCCCCTGTCTTGCTCTCTCACAAAATAGCTAAATATGTATCTATAAATTTGAAGAGAAGCTAAGACACATACCCTACATCAGTACATGGCTTCTTGGGGATGCAGGACCTGAGATCTGTGACATTCTCCAAGCCAAGGCGACTTCCAGACACCAAGTTAGTTAATGGCTGGTGTTTCTGTGTCATTAGCACAGCCCACCTTCCTCAGTTCCTGGCCTGAGTTCTTCCCTCTCCCTCAGGGGACAGAACAGGCACAGCTTGGTGGATCCTTATGGAACTTCCCCAATTTCAGGGTCAGGATGGGAGGAATACAGTTTGGACTCCATCCTCTTTATGGACCTCTGGCCTCCACCACTGAGGTGACACCCAGGCCTGAATTCTGGACACCAGCTCCTCTCTTCCCTGGACCACTTGTACTGTCACGTCCTTGATTAGGTGAGCTGGGAAACCCCTAGATTTCGATGCCAAGATAGTTGGTATGTCCCAGCAAGTCTTAGAGGTGGCCTACCTGGGTGCATGGCTTCCTCAGGTGAGGGGAGGCTACATCTACCTGCTCTGTCCAGAGCTCCCTTCCCCAGATTATCATCTTGAGATTTTCTCTCAATCACTGCAAATCCTCCAGGAGTAGGGAGCCTAGTCAGCTGCATGAGAGAGGTGTGACTCCTGCAATAATCTGTGGCAGAAAAGTTTAGTTGGGGCTAAGCTGTCCCTTGGACTGAAAAGATAGTAGAGCAAAGTACTCAAAGGAAACAGAAATTCTTCCCACCCCATTGTTCATCTGGAAGGACAGAGGGTCACGCACTGGAACTATCTAAAGACTTTTGATGGGGCCAGAGGAGACACTAAGTGGAAATACTGCAAGTTGTGCCATACCAAGGAAATGTGAGAAGTCATTATGAAAACGTGAGGACAGAGCACAAATATGGTATTCATTCATTCATTCATTAATCTATCCAGTCACCATCAATTCACTATCCATCCACCATCCACCACCCATTCATCTGTCCATCTATCCATACATCAATCCACCATCCATTCACCTTTCTATGCACCACCTATCCATCCATCTACCATCAGTTACCATTATCCATCTATCCATCACCACTAGTTCACCATTTATCCACTATCCATTCATCTTTCATCCATTCATCATATATCCATCCAACCACCATCCATTCACTTGTTATCCATTCACCATCCACCCACTCACTATTCACTCATCCATCCATTATCGATCCATCCACTCACTATCCATCCATCCATTAATCCACCCACTCATTCAGGTACAAATCCATTCATTCATCCATGCATCTATCATTCATTCAACATTAGTCTACCATTCACCCTTCCACTACCCATCAATCTATCCATTCATCCATCCACCCACTGTCAATCCTTCCATTCATTCTCTAGCCACCCACCATCAATTCACCCTCCACCTATCTATCCATCCACCTACCCATCCACCAGACGTCCATTCATCATTCATCCGTCCATCCACCACTTCTTCATTCATTCATTCATTCATTCACCCTCACCCACCCACCTACTGATGCATTTAATTATTCATTCAGAAGGCACATTACTGTTTGCCCTCAGAGTAATTACCATACCTCAGCAGGGGGCTAATTATCCTGCTACACAAGCACACTGCCAGCTCTAAGGTGGACTAAACGACTGCCAAATCTGCAGTGCTCCCCTCTCCAGGGCCGGCATCATTAAAGGTGTGTGACTAAGCCCTTTGCTTAGTATTCTCCTGATGAGATACCCGAGGAACTATATGAAACACAGCTGATAGGGGCAGAGCAGATGTGACTGAATTTTTCATTGGAACCATTCTACTCCCAGGCACCAATCCCCAATTCATCCCTTGCATTTTAGATGGTCTTTTGGGGAACAGCCTTTGAGGTCTGACTGAAACTGAAGAGAAGCAGAGCCTGATGCTTTGGACCTCACAGGAGGCCCAGAGGAGGAACCCTGAGATGCTATTAGTCTGAGCTCAGTGGTCAGGGCCAGGCCTTCTGTGTCTGTGTCTGTCTCTGCTCATTAATTTCCCCAGTCCTGGGTCTTCAGAAGAGGGGCTGTGACTGGGCCATTCTCCTGGGCTCTGCACATGCATCTCATTGTCTGCAGCCAGAACACAACATACTAAAATAGAAAGTGAACTTTGGAGTAGTACCTGTCACTCTGGAGGGTTAGGAAGCATTGGACAACTTCCCTGCTGTGGAAATGTCCTCAGACCCACTCCTCATCCCCAAGAGGCTCACCCTCAATTGTGTGGCTTACCAAATCCCCTCCACGCAAACCAGATGCAAACTCCCCTGACCCTCCAGCCCAGAGGAGCAGTGACTGGAGGGTCACAGGGGACCATCTGGTGGCCTCCACAAGCAGGCTGGGACCCATCACAAGAGAACAGCTTGGAAAACCCAATCCCAGAAACACTACTGCTATGCTTTGTTCCTTTTTAAAAATTTTTTCTTTATTTACTTATGAGAGAGAGAGAGATACCTACAACACTGCTTCACCACTTGTAAAGCTTTCTCCCTGCAGGTGAGGACCAGGGGCTCGAACTCAAGCCCTTGCACACTGTGATGTGTGTGCTCAATCGGGTGTGCCACTATGGGCCCCGCCACACTCCGTTTCTATGGAGGGGACTTGACAAGGCCATTCCTGCACTGGGGCCTCGAGAGGAGCAGGTCTGCCTGAGGAGCCAGCTCCAGGATGCCACAGCCATTCCGTGTCCTGCTCACGTGCCACGTTCAAAGCATGAGCCAGACTCACCCTCTGCCAGCGCTCATCACAGGCAGGCAACCGGGCTCGTGGCCTGTCACACAGCTGCCACCCATGGGAGCTGGACTCTGTCCAGCCCCTGGCAGAACAGCCCCAGAAGGGAACGTGCAAAATGAAGGCAGAAGGTGCCGATTCCTGAGTCCCTGGTGCACCTGCGTCTGTCCTGTGTCTTCTGTGCTGCCTCCTCCCCGGAAGTCCAGGTGCTCGTCAGGTCCACCCCTTGCATCTGCATCCTCAAGGTGGGTGCATTTCCTTCTCTTTTGAATTAACTTAATATGGGTTCATAATGTCAGGGGATTCTGGGAGTGGAGTTCTACAGCTGTATGTGTGCATAGGAGTCACCACAAGATGAATGAACCGTTCAGTAGTTGTCTTTAACTTCCAGCTTGTTTCACTGAGCATCACCACCTCCAGTTCCAGTCATTTGGCTCCAAAAAGCACAGTGTTACCAGTGCTAAAGATACTTACCCTGCTGAGTATCTACCCACAGCTGCTGCTGCTGCTGCTGCTGCTGCTGTTTCTCCTCCTCCTCGTTTTGCCTCCAGGGTGATCGCTGGGGCTCAGTGCCATTACCATGAACGCACTACTCCTGGAGGTCATTTTTTTTCCCATTTTATTGGGTGGGACAGAGAGAAATTGAGAGAAGAGGGGAAGATAGAGAGGGAAAGAAACAGAGAAACACCTGCAGACCTGCTTCACTACTTGTGAAGCGTTCCCCCCCCCCGCACGTTGGGGGGTGCCTCAAACCCGGATCCTTACACGGGTCCTGTGCTTCAAACTATGTGCACTTAACTGGGTGCACCACTACCCAGCCCCCCTGCCCCACAACTTCTTTATCCGGTCATCTGTCATGTGCATGTAGGCTGCCATATTTTGTCCAAACATCTGATTGTAATTGTGCTGCTACGAACCTGGAAGCACAGATATCCTTTTGAATTGGTGTTTGTGTCTCTCTCAGGCAAAATACCAGGTGTATTTTCTTTCTTGTTTGTTTGTTTGCCTCCAGGGTTAGCACTGGGGCTCAGTGCCGGCGCTATAAATCTACTGCTTCAGGCGGCCATTTTTTCCTTTTTCCTTTTATATATATTTTTTCTTTTCTTCTATTTTACTCAATAGGACAAAGAGAAATTGAGAGGGGAGGGGTAGATAGAGAGGAGAGGGACAGAAACCTGCTTCACTGCTAATGAAGCATCTCTGCCACCGGTGGAAAGCTGGTACTTGAACCCTGGTCTTTGCTGCAGATCCTTTCACAAAGTACTAAGTGTGCCCCACCCAGCGTCCCAGGTGTATTTTATATCCCAGATAAAAATAAGTTCAACTCCTGTCACATCCACTGGGCTTCATACCTGTCTGGGGCCTCATCTTCTCCACCTGACTCGGTGTCACCCTGCCATGGTGTCACCCTTCTCTGTGACCCCTGTCCCCCACCCCCAGCCTGCCACATGCACTTGGTCCCCACCAGGATCAGATGGGCACCTCATCTCCCACTCTGTTCAGCCTCTCTTTACCAGAGCATCATCTGCTCCCACCCCTCCACACCCTCACCCTTGACCCGAGTTCCCGAGATAAGCCAGGCCCTTCTGGGTACACAGTGACTCTCTGCAGAGCCCTCTCCTCACTCAACCACGTGTGGGGGCCACCACCCATCTCTGCTGCCTCAGGGCCAACTTAGGCCCCACACCTGGGTTCAGCCCAGAGAATGATCGATGGAAACTAGATGAACTCAGGGGGAGCCGGATGATGGCACACCTGGTTGAGTGCACAAAGCACAAGGGACCCAGGTTCAAGCCCCCAGCCCCCACCTGCAGGGGGAAAACATCACAAGTGGTGGAGCAGGGCTACAGGTGTCTCTGTGTCTCTCTCCCTCTTTATCTCCTCCTTCTCAATTTCTGGCTGTTTCTATCCAATAAAGATCATTTAAAAATTTTTGTTAAAGAAACTAGATAAGCACTGTGGTAGGAGGTCAGGGGCAGGCTGTGGGTCCCGGAATCAGGATCAGACAAACTGGAACCAAACCAGAGAGAGTACACAGCACAGTACAGACTGGGGCTCAGGCAGGCTTCCTCCCTGTGTGCACCTGAGCACAGCAGGCAGTGGGGGGGGGGGCAAAGGGAAGCCTTGTCTGAAGCTTGGGGCATCCCCTGAGTCTCCCCACCAGGGGAACTTGACCTCTAACTGTAGCTCTCCCAGCCCTGGGCTTCAATAAACACCCAGACCTGCCCACTTTCCCTCCCTCTATGGACTAAAGGGGCCTGTGCCTGGAGGCTAGCAGATACCTGACCTGGGGAGTGCGTGCTTCACCTTGCGCAAGGCCCTGAGTTTGAGCCCCAGGACTACAAGGGAGCAACATAGACAGCACCAGTGGAGCTCTGTAGATGGTGGCTCAGTGCTGGGGTACCTCTTCTCTCTCTCCCTCTCCTAATAAACACGTAACTAAATTTATAAGATCCTCTGCCTGGTGAAGACAGGAATATTGTAGGCTCTGTGCTCCACCAAGGCCCCTGTAATCCCTGCTGCCTCCTCTATGAAGCCCTCCTGATGTCCCTCTCCCCTGTGCTCCCACAGCCCTGAAGTTCACCTGTGGCCCTCCTCACCACACAGTGACTCACCCGTCTCCCGGCCAGACACAGCAAGGACACGTCGGCATATGACCAACCCTGCTGCCCTGTATCCAGAATGGGACAACAGAGCCCAGCCCTTGGTGAGTGGCTCAGAGACTCCCAGGACCACTCGGGAAATTAGGAGAGAGCAAACTCTGGGAAGCTGTGGGAAGTTGGGCAGGGCCCTGACCTGCAAAGAATTCTCCCAGCTGGTCCCAGTGAGACCCTAGAGGCAGAGCTGAACTCTACCAACACCCCCTCCCAGCCCTGTCTTTGGCTCCAGTTTCTTCCACACCTGAACTTCTTCTTCTCCCACCGCCAACAGGGTGCGTTCCTTGTGAAAACGAGGTTCTCAGCCATGGCAGCTCAGCTCCGCACACCTGTCAGGGTTAGGGTGTGGGGGTGCAGAGAGGTAGGGGAGAGCCAGGAAGAGACCTGTGGCAGATGCTGAGCTGCGGCAGGAAGCATCACAGAGAGCTGGGTGGCTCATGGAGAACAGTGTTTGACAACGGACACCCTCTGCTTCTTGAGCCACGGGAGTCTCACAGTCGCCCTGTCCGCTTAGCAGACCAGGAAGGAGGATTCCTCCTCCCTATCTCTGGGTTGCAGAATCCCAGGAGGGTGCCGCTCACCCTGTAGAGCACATACGTATATCACCATGCTCAAGGGAGGCCCTCGCTCCCAAGCACTACATGGGCACGCCATGCCAAGAGGACTCTTCACGGATGGTGGAGCAGTGCTTTCATTCCTTCTTTCTCTCCCTCTCTCTCTTTCTCTCTCTCTCTCTCTCAATTGTTTTATCTTTATTTATTTATTGGATAGAGACTGTCAGAAATCAGGCAGAGGGAAGGGACAGGTAGAGAGGAAGAAAGACAGAGAGATACCTGCAGCCCTGCTTCACCACTCACAATGCTTTCCCCCTGCAGGTGGGGGCCTGGAGCTTGAACATGGGTCCTTGTGCCCTGTAACATGTCCGCTCAACTGGGTGGCCCCCCCTTCTCTCTGTCTCTTCTTCTCTTTTATTCTTTAGAGAGAGAGAGAATTCACTAGGAATGGTGGAATCATGCAGACAAAAAATATATACAGTGAAGCTCCAGAGACAAAATAGTAGTAGTATAGTATAACTTTGAAAAGTTAAATGACCTATGCTAGTGAGTCAGTGTTCAAGGTCAACCTTGAACCATTCAAGAAAACCTGCAGACTACAGGTACTAAATCAGTGCTGAGTCATCTGCCATTCACCACTGTTTTCATCCTCCCAGATGGCCAGTGATGGAAGGGGGACCCCTTCTGATAGGGAAGGCCAGTCAGGCACCCCCACTCCCCTTGGGGAGCCCAGGCATGCCATGCCAGCTTGAGTATCTGCTGAGAGTCAGAGCCTCCTGGATGTCAGACCCCAGGAAAATGCTCAGGCCCTTCTCAGTGACACAGGTGGGAGAAGCTGACCACAGCAGCAAGAAATAGCAGGTGGTTTCAGAAAGTCCCCTTTCCCCCAGGTCCCTGCCCTGCTCAGAATCCCTGGCCCTTCTGGTCTGCTGTGTCAGTATCATCATTGCCACTTTGGCCATTTAACTGAGCGCTATCTCTTGTACAAAACATGCATAGGTGGCTGGCGTGGAAGGTTGATTAGTGATTCCCATGAGCACAGTCCAAGGAAACTGGGCCACAGGCCAAGAGGAGAGATGACCCCACAGCCACATCAATAATCAGGAAATGGGGTCCCCTGGGGGTCAGCCCCATCTTCTGGAGAAAGAACAGAACTTTTTGGTGAAGTACATCTGCCTTCCCACCACCCTCCAAGGAAGCTGATCCAGGAGAGAAGAGTGAGGTGAGTGTCAGAACATCCCTTTGCTACACACACACACACACACACACACACACACTTTTGGGGTACTGCTGTGTTTGTCCCAACACCAGCAATTAGCAGGTTCCCGGCCACTTAACGTCACCGCCCACCAAATATCAGGTTTTGTCCACAGTCACATTTCCAGGAAGCCCAAGAGTTCTGCCCCCGCCTCCTGGAATTACTTTTGGCTCTGGCTCCAGACCCATCGAGCCCAAGGATGGCATATCTGGGCGCTTAAGCCATTTGTGGTAAGAGGATCCGGATGTACAAGTGGCCGAGTTCCCTGCCACTGGATTGTTTTTGCACTCAGTGAAAAACAGTCTCTTTCTCTCTCTCCCTCTCTCTCTCTCTCTCTCTCTCTCTCTCTCTCTCTCTCTCTCCTTCTTTCCAACTGACTGCAGTGCCATTCAAATGTGGGTTTCCCCTTCTGTCCATAAGAGAAAGGTTCCTTGACCACAGTGTGTGTGCTGTCCTGGTGTAATATGAAGATGCAATCAGCATTCATTTAGACAGAAAAAGACCTTGAGTCTTCCCAGACCCCTGAAATAACCTAGCAAGTCATAGATAAATCCTAAAATCACAGTGACACATAGGAAAAGCAGGAACAATGTGATATGAATATGCATTCAGAGCTTGGGGGAAATGGCTCCCAGGACAGGAACAGCTGTGGCCAAACCCATCTGGACACTGTTCTCACTGTTTGCCAATAAAGTGAAAGTCCTCTCCCAATGTCCTTTAGATTAGGAAAATGGGCACTCAGCATATAGGCCTTCTGTGAAGTGGTGAAACGGACTTCTAGAATGCAGGGGATCCTGGGATAGTGGAAAGCACTTATACCCGGGGTGGTGCATCAGCTGGCATGCGTGAAGCATCAGAGCTCCCAGGTTCAATCCCTGGCACCACCATTTGCCATAGCTGAATAGTGCTCCGGTCTCTCTCTCATAAAAAATAATTGGGAGGGGGAGGGGGCAAGTGGTGGCACACCTAGTTAAGCACACATAGTTCTATGTGCAAGGACCTAGGTTTGAGTACCCGCTCCCCACCTGCAGGGGAGATGCTTCACAAGTGGTGAAGTGGGTCTGCGGGTGTCTCTCTTTCTCCCTCTTCTGTCTCCGCATCTTCTCTCAATTTCTCTCTGTACTATCAAATAAAATGGAGGGGTTGGCCACCAGGAGAGGTGGACTCACAGTGCAGACACCAAGCCGCAGAGACAACCCTGGAGGCTAAATAAATACAAGTAATTTGGGGGCAGGTAGTGGCATTCTTGGTAGGGCACACATGCACTGTCATGTACAAGGATCTGAACTCTAGCTCCCTGATCCCCACCTTGAGGTGGGGGAAGCTTCGTGAGCAGTGAAGCAGTGCTTCAGGTGTTCCTCTTTCCCTCTCCCTTCCCTTTCAAGCTCTTTCTTTATCAAAAACAAAGGAAGGGGGGGATAGTCCCTAGAGGCAGTGGAATTGTCACATAGGCACCAAGCTCAGTGATAACCCTGGTGGCAATTGAAAAAGAAAGGAAGAAAAAGACTTTTTATAAAGTACTTACATCAGTGGCACATAGTCTACTGCATATTCTAAGTTCTTAAAAGAGGGGGTCCAGCTGGGTGGATGGGGTGTCTGGCATTTCTGTTCAAAATTCCTGGGCCCCCTTTTGAGCCTGGTGCTGTAGGATGGAGGCGCTCATAAAGAAATGCACGAGGGGCAGGGTGGTGGTACACCTGGTTGAGCACACATGTTACAATGCCCAAGGACCTGGTTTCAAGCCCCCTGTCCCCACCTGCAGGGGGGAAGCTTTGTGAGTGGTGAAGCAGGGCTGCAGGTGTCTCTCTGTCTCCTTCTCTATCTCCTCCTACACTCTCAGTGTCTGGCTATCTCTATCTAATAAAGATAATTAAAATTTTTTGAAAATTCATAAAAGACGGAGATGAGAGGGTACAGCTGCCTTAAAAGCCCATGCTAAGGGGGACATAGAGGCAGAAAGTAGCTGTCAGTTCCTACCACCTGTTACCTGAGCATCGACACAAGTGCGAGCTAAGCAGGAAGGTGAAAGATGTGACCAGAGGGAGGGGAGCCAGTTAGAAGGCTTCTTGTGCGTTGAGCAGACATTTACTAAGCCCCTACTCTGTGCTGACAACATAGCCACAGGAGCTACAGACAAAAAAATAGGAGACCAGAACAGGGCCTCCCCAGGGTTCCTATTCTCAGGCCATGATAATCAGGAAACAGACATGTGATGTGCCATAAAGAGAAGAAACAAAGCAAAGAGGAGGCAGGGAGCTGGTGTGTGAGGTTTCCAGCCAGCCATGAAAGCTGAGAGAGATGAAGACATACAGATGGGCCCAGGCCCATTACCCCAGCCCTGCACTTGCCCTCCCGGAGTGAGCCTGGCAGAGCACAGAACACTCCAGAAACGTGCGCATGCAACCCTTCAGTTCCATTTACACAACTTCACTCTCTCCCCCACTCTCTGGGCAGGCCTGATGAAAGGAGTCAAGGATTCCACTCTTTGCCAGTGAGCTCAGCACGCTGCCCTGCCCTGCCTGCCCTTGGCTTTGCCTGACGACGCCTTTGTTCTGGGAAGCGCGCATTCCTAATAAGCATCCTGCCATGTGGGCAGGGCTGTGGACATGGGAGCAAGATGTAGCCTGGATGCTTTCTCCCCTCATCCAAAGAGCAGGGCTTGGTTGGTGCCACAGGCGATCAAGCTTCAGCTGTCTGTTAGGGCCCCAGGTTAAATGGCTGTTTTGCTGATGGCTGCTGTTGGGGGTTCCTTGCCTACAAGCAACAGGGCTGAGGGAGCTTCAGGTGTGGGGCAAGGTTGACCTTTATTGCCCTTGGCCCACGCTGTCACTCCAGTCGCCTTGGAGACCCCATTGCTCCCTTGCAGCTTGGAACTGCAGGTGCCTTTGGTTCCTGATGGGCTTGGTGGCCATGTAGTCCCACTAAATGAAGCTTAGCCTAAATGAAGGAGGAGCAGAGGACCTGGGAGATGGCACATAGTTAGAACACTGGACTCACATGAGGTCCCCAGGTTCAATTCCTGGTGCTGTCATATGCCAGAACTGCATTCATCTCCCCACCCCCAGCTCTGCTTCTCCCAAAACATGACTGAAGGCAAGTACATAGGTAGAGAAAGGGAGGGAGGTGGGGGCTGGGCAGTAGTGCAGCGGGTTAAGCACACATGGGTGCAAAGCACAAAGACCAACATAAGGATCCCAGTTCAAGCCCCCGGTCCCCCACCTATAGGGGGTCGCTTCATAAGCAGTGAAGCAGGTCTGCAGGTGTCTATCTTTCTCTCCCCCTCTCTGTCTTCCCTTTCTCTCTCCATTTCTCTCTGTCCTATACAACAACAATGACAGCAATAACAACAACAATGATAAACAACAAGGGCAACAAAAGGGAAAAAAATTGGTCTCCAGGAGCAGTGGATTTGTAGTGCAGGTGCCAAGCCCCAGTGATGGCCCTAGAGACAAAAAAAAAAAGAAAGAAAAGAAAGAAAAGGAAAGGAAAGGAAAGGAAAGGAAAGGAAAGGAAAGAAAAGAAAAGAAAAGAAAAGAAAAGAAAAGAAAAGAAAAGAAAAGAAAAGAAAAGAAAGGGGAGGGAGGGAGCTAACCATGCTCTCCCCCGGCAGGAAAGAGGTGCGATTGCCCTGGACAAGCTCAGGGGAGGACCGGCCTGTGCCAGGAAACGGTGATGCCTCCATGTTCTGCCGGAGAGCCAAGGAGACGCTGGAATGGATGCAGAGATTTCCCCACAATCTTATGCCATCAAGACAAGAGTCAATCCCCAAGCCCACGTTTCATCCTGCTACCCTGGGTCCGGAGCTATTAAAACTTTATAGAGTGCCTTCGCATGCTTTTCCTGGGACTTTCCCATGCCGGGAGGCTCTACACTTCAAAATTTATGCTCTTTCCTTTTCCAAATTGAAGATTTCATGACTTTCCTTGCTGCCTCTCGATTGGGCCACAGTGGAACAAATTACGTTGGCAAAATACGTCCTTACTAACTAGTAGCACTGTGGGAAGGGAACAAAATTCACACTTGAAATAAATCTGAGCAGAGTATTTCCAAGATCATCCAGACATAATGTGCTATCCGCAACCCCAGCCTCAGCCCTGACTGAGTTGAGGTAGGAGTGTGTATGTTGGGGTTGGGGTGGGGGGGACTCCGCTGTCAGCAGCAAATTGAAAATCCTGGGGGCACGGCCTCTCCTGGCCTGGGAAACGAAGGCCAGTAGGAGAGCAAGGCCTGGGCAGGCTGGAGTTGGGAAAAATAAGGACTTGTCTTTGGAAGGGGTGTGTGTGTGTAGTGTGTGTGTGTGTGTGTGTGTGTGTGTGTAGTGTGTGTGTGTGTGTGTGTTGTGTGTGTTTGTGTGTGTGTGTAGTGTGTGTGTGTAGTGTGTGTGTGTGTAGTGTGTGTGTGTGTGTAGTGTGTGTGTGTGTGTAGTGTGTGTGTGTGTGTGTGTGTGTGTGTGTGTAAGGGCTTTCAGTTGTGTATTGGTTAGTTTGAAAAAGGAAATGGAATTCATTCAAACCACTAGCTTTCTTCTCCAAACCTCTTTCCTCCCAACAACAACAACAACAACTGCAGACTCTTTCATGACTTGTCCACAACACCTGCCTCCAAAAACACAGCTCAGGAATTTCAGGGGGGGGAAAAAAGGCCCTACATACAAAGCACCATCCTCCTGCTTGAAACTGTAAATAATAATAATCATAACTTTTGTAAGTGTTGCAACTCTGTCACGAATCATCCTAATTCTGCTTCTTGGGTTCCACTTGACCCCCTCCAGGAGCTGCTCTGACTGCATGCCTCCAGACCATGACTCAGCCCTTCTCCGTGCTAAAAATGTCACTTCTACACCCCAGCGACTCCAAACAAATGCATGTATTTATATCCCAGCAATCTGTAAGTTCTCGGGTGTGAATCGCTGTTTACTTCAAAGAGCAGGCCCAAGCTAAGTAATCCTGGTGACTGTGCTCACAGGGGTGGATGCTGAGAGTCTTCTGGGTTCACACCAGACACGCCACCACATACTCAGCTTTTGCTGGGTGCCCCCTGCAGCAGGCGACAGTGAGGGGACAAGGCCCACCCCAACAATGAATGTTTAGAATACGTCTGTCCGAGCATTTGCTGGACAAGCATAGTTGCCATCCATGGTGCTTCTACTGCCTGAAGGAGATATTCGATGCGCACAGAAGCATTTGAGGTGGTTGTAGGCATCTTCCCTGGCACAAAGGAGACCTGAAGCTCGCTGAGGCTGGGGAGTGCCCAGCAGAGTCCCTAAAACCTAGGCTCTCCCACCACTCCAAGTTCAGGTCCTGAAGCCTTTGTCAGAAGCAACTGACACCAAGAAGTGCTGTCTGTGCAGTGGACTGGATGGCATCTAGAGACTTCCAGCAGCAACACAGCACCGATGGCCAAGGCCAAGCCTGCACTGAAGACCAGCCTTTCTCCCCAGACGAGACAGAACCATAGTGTAGTAAGCGTAAGATATCTGAGTGGCTATTTGAGACTTTGCTTGTGCACTTAAGGTCCCAGCAGGTTGATGAAGTTACCTTCAGAACCGGGAGGTAGTTGCCCAGGTAGAACACCTGCTGATGCCACATGGGCATGTAGCAGCACCTGGAGAAGTTCACCCTTTCTCTCTGTCTCTCTGAGTGAAAAGTCACAGTGAAATCACACATATAAGTAACCAGGTTCTAAAAAAAAAGTCTTTTGTTGTTGTTCCCTGTGATATATTGCTCATTTCACAGCCAATGAATATTCACTTCATGAAAAATAACCTCAAGGCATTGTATTCGGGGGAGTGACACAGGCTTAATTGTGTTTACAACTTTTTAAAGTATGTATTTATCTGTGTGTGTGTGTGTGTGTGTGTGTGTGTGTGTGTGAGAGAGAGAGAGAGAGAGAGAGAGAGAACAAGAATCAAAACATTCTTCTGGCATAGACAGTGCCAGGAATAAAAACTCAGGACCTCATGCCTACAAGTTCCCTGCTCCACCACCACACAACTTCTCTTGACAAGGAGATAGTTACTTATATAAAAAAAAAAACAGGGCCACACACACACACACACACACACACAGAGCAGCAGAGCTGTCCCTGGAGTCACACTGTCCCCTCCCCCTCCCCCAGCACCTTTGAATGAGACCTTATTCAGAAACAGGGTCTTCACGATGCCATTACATTTAGAGGAAGACATGGTGGTGTCTTTAAAAGAACAGGTTGCTCAGTGATGTTATCACTCATGCCCATGGTCCTGGATTCATCCTCCTGTGCTACTTAAAAAAACAAAAAAGATGAATGGGGGCCTAGTAGTGGCACACCTGATTAAGCACACATATTACCATGTGCAAGGACACAAGTTCAAGCACCCACTACTCCCCACCCTCAGGGGATGCTTCAGGAGCAGTGAAGCAGGTCTGCAGATGTCTCTCTTTCTCTCAGCCTCTCTATATGTCTCCACCTTCTAGCTTAATTTCTCTCTGCCCTGTCAAATAAAAAAAAAAATAGAAAGAAGAAGAAATGGCCACTAGGTATAGTAGAGCCCCAGCAATAACCTTGGTGGCAAAAGAAGAAGGAGGAGGAGAAGGAATCAGAGCAAAATTTTCACAAGTTCATGGCTATACCAAGGATGGCCAGGAGCCACCAGATGTTGAACCAGTCCAGAGGGGCCCTCTCCTCCAGCCTCAGAAGACAGCAGCTATTGCTTGGTCAACAGCGTTGGTCATGGCAGCTCCAGGAGATACAGGAGCTTGCTCACCTGTCAGCGCAGAAGATTCGTGAGCCCGTGACAACCACACCTGCCTAGCCCTCTATGCTCCCCATCCTCTGCAGGCCTCAGACTTGGCCCTGGACCTTGAGTTTTCAGAGGGCAGTGTCTGCCCAGGATCAGTGGGGATATAATGTCCCCCAGAAAGCAGAATGCTGAGGACTCCTGCCTGATCTGATGTCACCCAGACCTGAGGCTCCAGGTCATACAGGTGGAGAGACTGACTATGGCTCCCAACTCACACCCCAGCCATAGCTCTGCCACCGAGAGAGGAAGACTGTTAGTTACAGAGAGTTCCAGTGAAGGTGCCAGTGAATGTGCATGCACAGGCTGTACTAAGTGCCAGAGGGCTGGGCAGACGGGCTAACAGCGTCTGTTTACTTAGCGAACACCTGTTACCTGGCAGGCAGGCAGACCAGCACCGTGCCCACTTCTGGGAATGTAAAATTGCCCGAGGACACAGGCATCTGAAATGGACACAGGGACTTGACATGTTTACACCTGGGTGGGTGCTTAGTAAATCTTGACTGAATGAACAAATGAATGAAAGAAGGAGCAAGTAAATCCGCTAGAGGAAATGGAATCTAAACCTCTACCAGCAGCTGGCATGGCCAGTGTTTGAGCTGCAGAGCAGAATGTAGTCAGCTCAATGTAGCCAGTAGTCAGAATGTAGTCAGTCTTTGAGCAATCCGGTAAGGCAGACTATAGGCAGCAAAACTTGGCTCCAAGACTGAAAAATCGATTGCTGGCTGCTCAGAGTGGAAGCAGCCTGGGCCTAGGTAATTATGGACCTCCCACCTCTCCTCTGCTCACTCCACCTGCCCTGGAAAATCACAGAGAGGTGACATGCTCAGGTCATCTAGCCAACAGGGCCTGAAGCAAGAATCCTGACCCAAGATGCTCTGGGCTCTACTGGGGAGATGGGGGGAGTGAAGGGGAGGGGAGGAGAGGAGAAGGGAGGGGAAAGGAGGGGGAGGGGAGGAGAAAAGAGGAGAGAGAGGAGAAGAGGGGAGGGGAGAGGAGAGGGGAGGAGAGGGGAGGAGAGGGAAGGAGAGGAGGCTCTATGAGCAGGTTCTGTGGCCAGTGGCAGGCCCACCCCACGTTGTTTCCTTGTCCTGGTCCTCCAAGCTCAGCATCAAAGTCTTGATGGTCAGATCTGAGGACTCCGACTTTGACAGAAGCTCCTATTCAACCATACAAGATGGGGCCCATCTCTGAGGAAGAACTCAGTGTCAGGGCAGCATGCCCTGGTCTGCAGCTCATAGCTCAATCCCTCTGAACCAGGTCACCTGGCGGTTCCTGGCATGGGATTCAGGGACATCTGGCAGCAGTGACCATAATCCTATCCAACAACAACCAAAAAAAAAAAAAAGACAAGAAAAGAAAGAAAAAGACAAGAACGAATATCCTAGTGCATCCAGCAGCATGGGGTGGGGGGGCAGCAGGTAGTGAGTGTATTGGCTAATTCAAAAGACAGTGGCACCACCTTGGACTTTGTGTTGTGCCAGGGCTTCTGTTTACTGCTGCTGTTTGCTAACTGTGACACTCAGATGGGGCTATGTCCTGGGCTTCTTCCCACCCCAAGACACCAGAGCCCAGGTGTGCTCGGTCCTGAGCTCAGTTCCTGACACACAGGAAGCACTCAGTCATGACCCATCTTCCGTTGCAGGCTACCCAGGACTTAGTGCCCTTCCTGGAGCATCTGTGCCCCTCAGGGTCATCTGGGGCTCCCTGTGGGGTCTCAGTCACACTGCTTAGGCCCCATGACACTTGTGGGCAGTAGAGCAAGTCAGCAATATGGAAGCAGATGCACTGATAAAGTGATGATGGCAGCTGGGTGATGTGGCCTGGCCAGACAGGAAGTGATGTGGGGGACAGGGGACAGGCAGGGAGGACATGGGGGCTTACTCAGGCTGTCACCACCAGACTGGGTAGAAACGCCAACTTCTGGGGTCAGTGGAGGCCTCCAGAGAGAGGTGACACCCCTCACACCCATGGGTCAGCTTTGCATAGCAGACACAGTAGTGTTACAGGGTGAGTGTCCGCAGTGATTTGGGATTGTTAAATTAGCCTCACAGGGACTGGTTGTCCTTGCTGGCAGAGCCACGTCCACTCAGGGACCCACCACCACCACCACCACCACCACAGTTTGTCTTTTGCACTTTAAAGCTGCCTTGATCCTCCTCAAATTGCCCCTGGGTGAGCAATTATCTTGAAGCTGTGAGGAATGGATGGTCATGTCTGGAACATCTATACAGGGAACCCCAAAAGGCCCAGGCAGCCAACTGGAGGCTATCTCCTGGATTGTCTGGCCAGCAATAGCAGCTGCCAGGCTCCGACCTCTGATGATGCCGATGTGGCTTCCTGCTACAGACAGAGTGCAGGGTAGCGGTGCAGAGGGAGTACACCCAAGAGTGGGGTTGGGGGAGGGGGTCCCCAGTAGTAAGCTAGATTGGGACCTTGTGGAAGAAGGAAATACTGGAGGGGTTCAAACTACAGCAGCCACAGAAATCGGTGGTCCCCCAGGGCTGAGTGGAGAAAAGCAGAAAGTGGCTAAGAATAGGGGGGCTAGGAAATAAATACCTGTTCCTCCACCCCACAGATTCCCCTCCCTGCTCCTGAGCTCACAGTTCAGGGAGACCCCTCCTGAGCCCTTAAAAGAGAAAAAATCTGTACCCTGCAGTTGCATTGGGCATTGGGGACCCAACTCCAGAATGAGAAGAAACAACGAGGTTGTCCCTTAGGAGAGAGTGATGTTGGTTGTTCATTTCTGATGTCCAGGAATCAGACTCCCTAAATCTGGCTGGTGAGGAAACGGGGGAGCAGGCACAGGGTCCAGCCTTCCAGTCACCGTCTCCAGCCGGCTGCCGCCAGATGTGGTGCCAAGAGGTTGTCCTGGGATGGGAGGGGGACAGGGGGCACTTTGTAACCCGCTGCTCTTTGTCCTGAGCTCTCCAAGCACTTGGGTTTATAACTGAGTGTGCATGTCACTATAAAGCCATTCCTGCCACTCATTTTATAAAGCCAGACAATTTCTGCAAGACTGACTAGATACAAGCATCATTCACATGCAGGAACTCAGCGGCCTGCCTCCTACTTGCAGGGGCCTGTCAAAAACATCTGCTCAAAAGATGCTCCGTTTCCCCCCGACCCCCGCTCATTTGAGGCAGAAGCCATGTGACTTAGAGACAAGACGGGAGAGGCATAGAAGGGAGCAGTTCAGAACCTCGAGCCTTTTCTCTTTTACTGCATTCAGGGCCAATATCACACTGGGGCAGTCCCTGCCTGTATGATAAATCCACTGCTCCTGGAGACTGTTTTCTTTCTTTTTTTTTAATATTTATTTTATTTATTTATTCCCTTTTGTTGCCCTAGTTGTTCTATTGTTGTAGTTATTATTGTTATTGTTGGATAGGACAGAGAGAAATGGAGAGAGGAGGGGAAGACAGAGAGGAGGAGAGAAAGATAGACACCTGCAGACCTGCTTCACCGCCTGTGAAGTGACTCCCCTGCAGGTGGGGAGCCGGGGTTCAAACCGGGATCCTAATGCTGGTCCTTGTGCTTTGCGCCACCTGCGCTTAACCCGCTGCGCTATAGCCCGACTCCCCTGGAGACTGTTTTCTTTCTTTCCTTCTTCCTTCCTTCATTTTCAGTCAGTTTCTCTCCCTCCCTCCTCTCTCTCTCTCCCTCTCTCTCTCTCCCTCCCTCCTCTCTCTCATTCTCTCTCTTTTAGGGAGACAGAGAAATTGAAAGGGAAGGAGCAGAGAGGGGGAGAGAAAGAGAGACACCTGCAGCCCTGCTCATGAAGTTTCCCCCCTGCAGGTGGAGAACAGAGACTTGAACCTTAGTCTTTGTGCATGGCAATGTGTGTGTTCTACCAGCTACGCCACTGCTGGTCCTGGAAATTGTTTTTATGAGGAAGAGAAGGACTGAAGCACAACTCTGTTCTGGAAAATGGTGGTGCCAGGGATTGAACCTGGCACTTCTAATGCTTCAGGTATGCAGTCTGGCACAGCATCCTATATGTTATACTGGGTGTACTTTTACCACATTTGCCACCACCCAGCCCCCTTTCTGTCTTTCCTTTTTGCTTAATTTTTTCTTTTCTTCCCATCTTTTTTGTTTGTTTTTGGTTTTTTGTCACAGGGTTATCTTGGGCTAGGCATCTACATGATGACTCCACTATCCCAGGCAGCCAATGTTTCCCCCTTTTTCTGATAGAGACAGAGAGAGTGGGAAGAAGAAACACCTGCAGCACTGCTTCACTTCTTGTGAAGCATGCCCCCTACTGGTGGGAACTTGAACTGGAGTCCTCAGGCACAGTGACGTGCATTCTACTGCACGTGTCGCCTCCCAGATGTGTATTTCTAAATTATTTACTTATTTTTGATTCGATGCCAGTACTTAATGGCCTCTTGGCTCCATTTTCCTCATTCTTTCCTTAGAGGGGAGAAAGAATGAGAGACAAAGAGAGAGGAGCCACCACAACACCACTCTGCCCTCCACGGAGCTCCCTGAGGTGCTGTGTCTGGTGCTCCTGTGTGGTGCTGTGGCTCTGAACCCAGAGTTTCCTGCATAGAGGACATATGCTCTATTGGGATGAGCTATCTCCCAGCCACTCCCACCCCACCTTTATTTTTTCAAGCATTGCTTGCTCTGCTCTGTAATTCCTAAAAACTCACACAGTTGTGTATCCAAAGATGACATCTCAGTGAATGCAGACAGCATCTCAGATATGTTCTAAAACTTTCTTTGCTGATGAGCAAAGGAATATGGACCTATTCCTCATGAGCTGAGGAATAGGTCCATACCATTAAGGGGGATGAGGGGAAAAAAGGATAGCAGAATCACAGATTCACACATCAAAATTGTGTTTTCTGTTTCTATTCTAGAGGGGATTTTTTTTCAACCAAAAATAAGAATCTTGCCACAAATACATGTGTGATTGAGTGGTGCAGATCCCCCAGCCGAGCGGGTCCAGCAGCCACCTTGCTGACAGGCGGGGCATCTCTCCTAATGAGACAGGGATGAGGTCAGTGAGAATGGAGGTGCCAATGCTCTCTGCAAATTGCCTCTCCTGCTCAGGCCTGCTTCCTGCCCCTGGGCTGCAGCCGCCTTCACACCAGTCACAAGATGACAGATTCTGGGGTGTGGGGCCAGGAAGTGCCACCTTCATTGTTGCTTCTCTCCCGCTGTGCTGGCATTTCCAGCAATGCACATTGGCTAGCCTGGCTTGATTTGTTTGTTGTTGTTGTTGTTTTTAAGTAGAGAGGCAGGGCCTGGCACATGTATGATACCACTGCTTCCATTCCAACGTTTCCATTCTTTCTATTTTAAAGAGAAAAGGAGAGAGATGAGACACTAACACCAGTCCACCACCCATGAGGCTCCCCCAGTTCTGTCTACGATGTTGCCATGTGGTACCTGGGCTCCAACCCAGGACCTCGCACACAATAAGGAATGCACTCTACCAGGTAAGCTATCTCTTGGTCCTATTTATTTATTTCTAAGATTTATGTATTTAACTTCATGATAAAGAGACAGTAAGAGAGAAGGAGAAAGAGAGAGAGAGACCAGAGCACTGCTTAGTGGTGCTGGGGATTGGCTCTGGGGCCTTAGGCATGCAAGTCTGGTGCACTAATACTGAAAACCCCCAACCCTGTGTTTTTATTTTTAAGACATAGCCAAATCCCACTCCATCATTCATGGAGATATTCATTTGTTTTATCACCTCTGGTCCCATACTGTGCCAGGAATAGAGCTCAGGACCTCGCACAGACAGGGCATGTGCCCTAATTCAGAGCTACTGCCCAGCCCTGCCCTCCCCAGCCACCCTTAATCCACCACATGGAAGCACCTACATAGGGACCTGCATGGATAGTAGAACAGTGTCATAGCCTGCCTCTCTCTCTCTCTCTCGCTCTCTATCTATCTATCTATCTATCTATCTCTATCTCCGTCTCTATCTCCCCTCCCTCCCTCCCTGCCCACCCCAGTTGGGCCAAGGAAATTACTTATGTACAAGGTCCTGGGTTCATTCCCCAGTAATGTACAAAAATGGCCTGAGACTGAAAGAAGAGGACCCAAGTCTGCATGCCAATTTCTGTGGGGACCTTTGCCCCCAAGCTCTTCCTCAGAAAGGGAGAGCCTCCCTTGAGGGTTCTGTCCCAGTTCTCTGGGCCTATTCATGCCACCTGGCCAGCCCTGATAAGGGAAGCCACTGTCTCGAGTCCACTGTAGGCCACTGCTCCTGACAAGGCTGGCAGATGAACCCTTCTGCCTCAGTTGGATACCCTGGTTAATGCAGCAGTACATCTGTCTTCCGTGGGTCTTCCTTTCTCAGAGAATAAGAAAGTGATAAAGTGCATTTGGCCCTCAAGCCTCTGTGACCATAATTTAATCTGACTCTCGTCAGGGCTTTTTTTTTTTTTTTGGTGACTTAGAGTCATAATTACAAGTATCAGTTACTGTTTGTGCTGTAAATGTGCACATCTGCTAGTTTGTCGACATTTCCAATGGAGAAAATTCTGTTACCAGCCATTTCTTATGATCTACTTCCTCTGCCAGCCTTGAGAACGTACACATACAGATGAAGAGAGAGTTCCAGGCCCCATAAATATGTGCCTTAGCAACGCTGTATGTTACCCCATTGGCATGCCCTCATTCCCTCCAAAGCTTGCTACTGCTCCATTCTCAGTCTGTGGCAGCATTTGCAACACCACCAAATGCCTCTTCACGAAACCCAAGCAGGGTCTTCTGACGCACGCCTTTCCTCCAGCAAGCCAAGCTGACACTTGAGAATCCAGCTGCTTCTCAGCCCCTCTGATGTTGCCAATGGACAAATGCGTCCTGCCTCAGATGAGGCCCTGCTGACTAGGATGTCAGACGGACACAGCCATGTTTAAAAGCAGCCCCCAGGGATCTCACAGAGAAGGAAGCAATCCAAGAGGCTCTGGGGTCAGGAGGAGGCAGTGGGTTGCGTGTGTCACTCTACGTGGGTGGGTATCCTCATTCCCTCCCTCCATCACTTGGATAGAAAGCAAATGGAAAAGCATCATCTGTTCTCCATACTGGAGGGCTTAGAAACAGGGTTGAGGATGTGATCATTACACTTGCATGTCTTCCAGTAGTGTTTTCCTAGCAGCCAAAAGCACTTTCATTTAATATTAATGAAACAAATGTTGGGCTGAAGGTAGCTGGCGACTACGTGACTTTTATACATTTGTGAATGGTGCCACCCCCTGTCCTGTTTTCCAGGCAGCCACCCTCTCTCTCTCCAGCCCAGAGCCTGGGCTCCCCAACCCCCAGACTGCAGTCTCTATCCCTCTCACCTCTTCTCACAGCCCTAAGTGAGGGCACACAGGGGAGAGAGGAAATCCCCTTCTATTGAAAACTCACCAAGGTCAGAAAGACCAGGAGGTGCTGGGGGCGGCAGGGGAACATATTCTTTCTGCCAAGTCTGCGTTGTCAGCCCCACCACTGCAGCCAAGTGGGATTTTTTTTTTTTTTTTTTTTACTGCCAGCAAGGTTATCACTGAGGCTTGGTGCCAGCACTATGAATCCACCACTCCTAGTGGCCTTTTTTTTCTTCTTCTTCTTTCTTTCTATTTCTGTTTTGGTGGGGCAGAAAGAAACTGAGAATGGAGGGAGCTAGAGAGGGGAAAAGATAGACACCTGCAGACCTGCTTCACTGCTCATGAAGCTTCTCTTCTGCGAGTGGGGAGTGGGGGTTCAAATCTGGGTTCTTATACATGGTAAAAAAAAAAAAAAAAACAACCCTTAACCAGCTGCGCCACCGCCCAGCCCCCAGCCAACTGAGATCTTTAAGAGTAAAGTCGCCATAGGACATGACTTTAGCACCAAGCCCATCATAGGAAGCCACGACCAGGACCACGGAGGAGCCCTCAGCTGCCTGCAATGGTGGCTGTGCACTGCACTCAGAACTACTCAGCAGCCGGGCACTGCCCCTAGACTCGTAATCAAAAAGCAGCTGGTGGAGTGAACTTTCTCCTGGCAGTCTCAGGCCTACACTGATGTCAACCATGGAAATGAGTGGGCTGCTTGCTCTGTAATTCCCTGGCAGATCCAGTGCTTGGCTTGTCTGGGACAATATGCCCTAGAAGTAGAAATGCAGCCTCCATGTAGGTAGAATGGAGCCTGCAGCCTCCTGACCTTCCCAGAACACAATGTGTTATTAAAAACACCTTGGTCTGCACACTGGGAAGGGAGGTGAGGTGAGAGTCTCGAAGTAGTTAGAACAGGGGCTCTGTGGGTTCCTTGGCTGCCATCACTGCAGGGGTGCAGAGCAGGGGCAGGTTCACGGTGGCACACCATCTGCAGCTTTGATTAAAATGCGTAGTGCAGTGGTCTGGGAGGTGGCACAGTGGATAAAGCATTGGACTCTCAAGTATGATACCTCAAGTTCAATCCCTGGTGGTACATATGCCAGATTGATACTCTGATTCTTTCTTCCTCTCATAACTGAATAAAATCTTGAAGAAAAAGAGAAAGGAAGGAAGAAGGAAAGAAGGTAAAATGAATGAAGGGAAGAGATAGAGGAAGGAAGGAAGGAAGGAAGGAAGGAAGGAAGGAAGGAAGGAAGGAAGGAAGGAAGGGTCCCTAAAACAGGTAGCACGGCCACTAGGGAAGTGGCTCAGTGGTAGAGCACAGGACTTGCAGGCTTGGAACCTTGGTCCTTTTTTCACATCAGAAGCAATAGCCTGGCAGTCCCTAGCTGGAAGTAGCTGCTGCTGCTGGTGGTGGTGATGGTGGTGGTGGTGGTGTGTGTGTGTGTTTGTATAGAATCAACGACAGTTTGCTATGGTCACAGGAGGCCACACTGAACACTTCTTTCAGCCCAGGCCCATCGCCCATTTACATCTGACTCTGCACCTGCCTGCGAGTTGCCCAGAACAGCTGACCTGAGGCAGGCAAAGTGTTTGGATATTGATGTTTTGGTTTTTTTACACTAAGCACAGCAGGTGTTTAGTAATGCTTCTTTTCCCTGCCAGGGTTTTTTGTTTTGTTTTGTTTTGTTTTTTCTTTTATATTGTCACCAGGATTGTTGTGGCTGGGATTCAGTGCCTGCATGACAAATACATCACTCCTGTCAACCTTTTTTTTTTTTTTTGATAGAGACAGACAGAAATTGAGCATGAAGGGGGAAACAGGGAGGGAGGGAGGAGAAACCTGCAGCCCTGCTTCACCACTCATGAAGCTGTCCCCCTGCAGGTGGGCACCTGGCCCTCGAGCCTGGGCAAGGTGTGTGCTCTACCAGGTGTGCCACTGCCAGCCAGCCTCTCTACCAGAGCTTTTGCTGTAGTGTCACGACTGAATAGTTACACTATTCCTGGTGGACATTTTAAAAGTAGAGGATGAGATACAGAAAGGAGAGAGAGAGAGAGAGAGAACACCTCAGCACCATTCCAATGCTTGTGAAACTTTCCCTGTGCAGGTGTGCAGATGCTCCCATGTTGTGTCCAGAGACTTGAACCAAGGTCCTTGTACATGGTAAAATGTGCACTCCACTGAGTGAACTAGCTCATGGCCCCCAGTAAGAGAGAGCTAGAGAGAGCCAGAGCATCACTCTGGCACATGCAACGTGGGAGGTCAAACTTGGAACCTCACGCTTGCAAGTCCTGTGCTCTGTCCACTGCATAAGCATCCAGGCTGCTTGCAGAGCTACTTTCAAGGAATCTGTGAATGAAATGGATTAATAGTTACAAAGACACAGCTTTCTATGGAGAAAAGCCTTGAGACTACATGCAGTGTGTGTGAGGGCACTGAAGAAACCCCTGCTTGGGCCAGAGAGAAATAGGACAGATGCCATCCTGGCAGGAATGGGTGGCCATGGTCACAGACCCTGCCGGGAGCTTCACAGCACCCTCAGAAGGATGGCTGCACCCCAGCACACAGTCCCATGTCCCTGGCTGCCCACAACTGCTCAGAGCAATCAGCCTGGAAGCAGGAGCTGCTCTGCCCTGCCAGGGAACGAGCCCACCACTTCCTGAAAGCCTGCGGGCCTGTATGATCATTACACTGGAGTGTTTCCGCCCCTCTCCACGCCTCTCATTTGTACTCCAAGCACGAGGAGCACATCCTAAAATTTTCAATGACCCTACGAGGCTGTTGCAACATGGAGCTGGCGCTCTGCATGCCCAGCAGCTGTCAGTTTCTTTTGCTCCAGGAATCAGTTGCTTTTCCAGGTCCAGGATCGGGCGCCCATCCACAGAACCCACGCCCACCAAGCCTGAGTTTCTGTCCAGCTCCTGCCCAGAGAGAAGGGTGTGCCAGCAATGCCAGGAACCCAGGGCATGTCAAGGGAGTGGTGGGTGGAAAACTGTGTTTGATCAGCAGAAAGTAAGACTGCTTCACCAAGTGCATATGGGAGCAGGTCCGGATGGCCTGCAATAAGCCTCCAGTTTATGTTAAATACTCCAAAATGGGGAGTTGGGCGGTAGCACATGGCACCAAGCCCAAGGACCAGTGTAAGGATCCCAGTTTGAGTCCCTGGCTCCTCACCTGCAGGGGAGCCACTTCACAGGCGATGAAGCAGATCTGCAATTGTCTCTCTTTCTCTCCTCCTCTCTGTCTTCTGCTCCTCTCTCCAACGACAACATCAATAACAACAACAACAATAACTACTACAACAATAAAAAAACAACAAGAACAACAAAAGGAAAAAAAAAACTCCAAAGTGCTATCAGGAATGTTAGGGCATGGAGAATGTTTGGGAACATACTCTGTGTTTGGGGATAACAGAAGCAGGAAGGGGTGTCCCCCACACCCTTTTCGCCTGTGCCTTCAATACCCACACCCTGCCGTGATCCCCCCCAGCTCCCAACCCATCCCTCTCTCCAACTTCTCTCTCTTTTTTTTTCTGCTTTGAATCTCCATTTCATTGTGTTATCCCACTTGTGTACCTCTATGCCAATTGCACACTGTCTTTTTATTATACCACTCATTCATGCAAATAGCCTTTACATTTATATATCATTCAAAGAACAATTTGCATGCAGGTGCTCACCTCCCTGCTTAAAATCAATTAGAATCTTTGAATCTTTCCTTCCTGCCACCCCCAGGGTCCCTGCCTCACCCCCCAGATTCATCACCACCCTTAATTTGCATTATCATATTTTTGCTTTTCTTCAGTGCTTTCCACAGTAGGTCTGCATCTGGAATGCATGGAAAACATATGGCCTACATAGACACAGTACGTAGCAGATATTGCCTATTGCCAACATAGGTGGAGAGGAAGTGGTGGCGGCCTCCAAGTCAGGGGTCACTTTTAGCCCCCTCCCTGTCCTGCTGCATTTCAGAGTCTTCATAACAGACACATGTGACTGTTACAATCAGGAAATGATGAAATGCACGTCCAGAGATGGCAGACTTGTCTCAGTGAGAGGAGAAGCAAGCTGGCTTGTGAGACAGATAAATATCATCTCTGTGTTCACACCTTTCAGAAAAATAAAAACAAAAGGCTTCGATCTCTTCAATGCGGCTGAGAAACAAATATGGCTTGAATGAATCTCGAAGGCAACGTGCTCAGGGATCGCTGATGTCTGGAGAGGCTACACTCAAGCAGACACCTTCAAGATCCTGCCCCCGAGAAGGCCCCCTCAGTGACCTCAGGTTTGTGACTGGGACTTCTCTCTTCTCTTTTAAAGACACAGCTGGGGAATTGGGCAGTAGCGCAGCAGATTAAACGCAAGTGGTACAAAGAGCAAGGACCAGTGTAACCAGCGTAAGAATCCTGTTCGAGCCCCCGGTTCCCCACCTACAGGGGAGTCACTTCACAAGTGGGGAAGCAGGTCTGCAGATGTCTATCTTTCTCTCCCCCTCTCTGTCTTCCCCTCCTCTCTCCATTTCTCTCTGTCCTATCCAGCAACAACAACAAGAATAACTACAACAATAAAACAACAAGGGAATAAATAAATATTAAAAAAAAAAAAAGACCCAAGAGTCTTCACTCTTCTGCTGTGGTCAGAAACACTGGCCCCCCTGGGGATGAGGGACTGTGTGAGGCACCAGTCTCAGACACAGGGGCTCCCAGCCTCCCTGCCCGTCCTTCAGCATTAGACTTTCACCTGCCACCTGGGAGCCCAGCTTCTTGCCAGCATGACCATGGAGCCTGGAGTCTGCCAACAGGATGTCCGATGTTCTCCCTCTGTGTCTGCCATCTTTCCTCAAGAGCCATGGTAAGCTGAAGGTCACGGGCTCAAAGGCCAGCACCGACATCCAGGTTCAGGCTCTTGGAGGTGGTGGCCCACAGTAGCTGAGACCTGCTCAGTGCCTCTACCATCTGTGAAATGGAATAAGAAGTAAATGGAAGGCCGAAGGCAGGCAGAAACCACACTGGAGCTACAAACACATGTTGGCACCTGTCTCTGACCCGCTCTCTGGGGACGAGACCTTCTGTCTCAGTGTTCACACAGTTGCTTTCACATTTTTGACACAGACGCTGAGCCTGACAAACCTGGGTCCTTCCTCCCGCACCTGAAGAGAGAGACCTGAGCCATCAGGAGTTGGGGGCTTCAGCGCCCCTGCACACTCTTCTATGCCTCCCTGACTTCCCACAACAGGGCAGTTTCTTCTCACTGCTTGTTGTTAAAAATGACAAACAGGAAGTCGGGCGGTAGCTCAGCGGGTTAAGTGCACATGGCACAAAGTGCAAGGATCGGTGTAAGGATCCCGGTTCAAGCTCGCAGTCCCCCACCTGTAGGGGAGTCACTTCACAGGCAGTGAAGCAGGTCTGCAGGTGTCTGTCTTTCTCTCCCCCTCGCTGTCTTTCCCTCTTCTCTCCATTTCTCTCTGTCCTATCCAGCAACGGCAACATCAACAGCAATAACAACTACAACAACAATAAAAACAACAAGGGCAACAAAAAGCAAATAAATAAATAAATATTTTTTAAAATGACAAACAAACAGAACCTCTAGCAGCGGTCAGGAGGCTGTGCAGGGGAAGAGCTTCGGACTTTGTGAGCACTTGGTCTTGAGCTCAATCCCTAGCTGCATGTGCCAGAGTAATGCTCTGGGCTCCCCTCCCCCCTTTCTCTATATTAGTTAAAGTAATTAAAAGTTAAAATTAAAAAGTTAAGTGGTCCAGGAGGTGGCGCAGTGGTTAAGGAACTAGACTCTCAAACATGAGGGCCTGAGTTCAATCCCCGGCAGCACATGTACCAGAGTGATATCTGGCCCTTTCTCTCTCTCCTCCTATCTTTCTCATTAATAAAATAAATAAAATCTTTAAAAAAAAATTAAAAAGTTAAAAAAATAAAAGAAAAGAAAAGAAAAGGTGAGGAGGTGGTGCAGTGGCCAGTGCATTGCACTTAAAAGCAGTGAGGTCCTGGGCCCAAGCAGTAGTGCACCCATCAGGTAGTGCACCCATGTGTGAGGACCTGGGTTCAAGTCCCCAGTCTCTACCTGTGGAAAAGGTGGGGGGAAGCCTCACAAGGTGGAGAGCAGCACAGGACTGCAGGTGTCTTTCTTTCTCTGTCTCTCCTTGTCTCTCTTTTTTAAATACTTCTAGAAGTTTCTTTTTTTGTTGTTAAATGTTTTGCTTACTTATCTATTATTGGATAGAGACAGAGAGAAATTGAGAGGGGAGGGGGAAGTAGAGAGAGAGAGAGAGAGAGAGAGACCTGCAGCCCTCCTCCACCACTCATCAAGCTTCCCTCCTGCAGATGGGAACCAGGAACTTGAACCTGGGTCCTTGCATGGCATAATGTGTGTGCTCAACCAGGTGTGCCACCTTCTCCTCGTCCAGGTGGTCCCTTCTCCTTGTCTCTCTGAATGAATTAAAAATAAAAAAAGCAAGCATCTCAGGAACAGGGAGATCACACAAGTACATGACCTCTGCTCTACAAATAAAATTAAAAATAAAAAACCTCTGTAGCAAGAAGTGTGGGGGAGGCAGTAAAGGGCCTGAAGGAGCACTGGCAGTGAGGGATGGACTCAGCCATGGGGGTAAGCTGGTGGGAAGGCTGAGGAATGAGTGAGCAGGCAGAGAGCCATGGGGTGGGGCCGTGGGACAGAGTCTATTGAGCAGGGAGACACACACCTAGCTAGTGTGGGAGGAAGGCCTGAGGGGACCCAGGATGCAGATACCCCTCTTCACCCTCTGCATAAAGGCTGTACCCACGCTTCCTTGCCTCCCCAAAGAGCATGAATAAGTGATCAGAGACCTTCATCGATCCACACACTCGAGGCCCCTCTGGTTCTGACTGACGGCTCTGCCAAAGATGGCTCAGGACACAGGCAGAAAAGGCAAACCCTGCACCCCATAAAAATAGGCTTCCCATGGTCATGGAACTTCAGGGCCTCTCCCAGCATGCCACCCAGGCCAGGCAGTGGCCCCTCTCCCCAATGGGCCTGACAGTCATGGAACTGCTCCCATTCTCAGAAAAGAGGGTTGGAAGGACCTTCCCATGAGAAGATGGCCTGTCCCTGCCACTGTCGTAATTCTGGCTAGTGGGAGGGAGGGGCAGAGAAAAAGAGGGGGCTGGCAGGAGAGGCTGTTCCAGTCAGAGATCCCTCCTCTCACAGAATATCAGACACTCTTGACAAGTCGTCTTTTTTTTTTTTTCCTTTGAGAAGATGTCTCTTCAAAAGACCCAAGCATGTCTGCGAAGTCCTCTTTCCCGTGGCACTACAAGGCCATAAATTCCCCCTCGCAAGCCTCCTCCGCTGCTCTGGGTTACAGCAGCCTCGGGGTCATCTATTATTCATCATCATTACGGTGACACGTCTCCCAGCGCTGACTTCATCTTAAACGCTCGCCCAGATGGAGTTTCTTCTGACAGGCTAGACTAGACTCCCCGCTCCAGCCTTATCTTTCCCCAAACAGGCTTGATCCCTCTAGAATGTCTCTGCTGAACTTGGGGAGGGAGCTTGGGGAGGGATCCTCCAGATCCCGATGGAGGTCTCACTGGAGCACTCAGCATGCGACCATTGAGCGCCAAGTGAGGCTGCCTGTTCTCCCCGCCTCACACCACAGAGGAGACTCCAGGAGCCACTGCCATGCGGTCCCCGCCTGGGAAGGAAGCAGATGTGTCCTCAGGCCTATGAGTGACCGCACACACCATTAAGGATCAGGAAGGTAGGAAACTCTCACAGGTGCTCAGGGGGCTGTGGGCAACAGGGGACAGGGGGTGGGATGGGGAGGGGCTCAGAGAACCCAGGTCCCACCCATGGGGCCCCCTCAGCCCATCACACTTGCCAACCTTCTGTCTGATGGCCGTAGGGACTTGCTTCTGCTCACTGGTGACAGCAGTGCCTTCCGACAGAAGCTTCCCCCATAACGGAGAAAGTCTAGGCTGTCCACACCCTAACCACCGGCCACGCATGTCTTTGAAGTGTGGTTAGTGCCCTCCAGAAGCCCACTTTCAGTCATAGCTAACTGCCATTAGTTCAGGGGCTCAGGGAGATGGCTCAGAGGGCAGAGCACCTGTCTCACCTACAGAAGCCCCTGGATTCGATTCCTGGCACCACGTGGGAGCTCCACGGGCGGTGGAGTGGTGCTTTTCTCTCTCTCTCTCTTTCTCTCTCTCCCTCTCTCTATATAAGATTTCTTAAAACTTGGCCAAGGAGGTCGCATGGTGCTGTGGCAACACACATGAACTTCTGTCCATGCCCCGTGCGACTTTTAAAAGCAGCAGCAGCAGCGACTTGTGCCCGGGCCGTGATGAGGTGGTTCTATCCAGAGGTAACCCCAGTGGTCCCTGGGAGCCTCTAACAATTTCTATGAAAATTGCTCTTCTTGATTAAAATCACTCAGAACATCACTTGAAGAAAGGGAATTCGATCTGGAGCAAGACTTAGAGAGATTAGTCTGGGCTAACGAGTGCCTCCTCTCACTGCACCGATCCTCCCAGGGCACAGCTCTGCTTTGCTGGGTCTGTTTCCCGTCCTCTTCTCAGGAAGAGCCCACCCCCACCCCTCCTTGCCAGAAATGCCTTTGTCTTTCACAGGCTGGGACCAGCCTCTGAAGCTTGTGTACCTTTCCCCCCTCAAAGGGAGTTTTCTGGACCACGGTCTGTGTTTCCTGAATCCTCTGAGGAGTTTTGGGGGATCCCTTTCCTGATCAGATGCCCCCTGTCCAAAACATAGTGACCTCCCATCACCATCATGCTCTCCTGGTATCTCGCCAGCAGGGGTGGCACAGAGTCATCAGCGGGAGCTGCCCCATCACCCCTCCACAGGTCGAAAAGCCTCTTTTATTTTTTTTAAAGTTAAAATTTTTTTTTATTATCTCTATTTATTTGTTGGATAGAGAAAGTCAGAAATCAAGAGGAAGGGGGAGACAGAGAGGGAAAGAGACAGAGAGTCACCTGCAGCCCCACTTCACCACTCGCAAAGCTTTCCCCCTGCAGGTGGGGACCAGGAGCTGGAACCTGGGTCCTTGCGCATTGCAACATGTGCACTCAACCAGGTGCACCACCACCCGGCCCCTGCCTCTTTGCTTTAGCTCTTCCTCCTACTCCTGTAAGATGGGGCTACTGTTGCCTTTTCTTCAGTCTCACCAACCAAAAGACGAAGAGCCACTTCACTCACCTGGAGCAGGAGCTCACAGATCTGTTCTCTGCCTGTAGAGGATTCTTCAGCCCCCTTCTTCTTCTAGCATTTGCCCTTCTTCCGTAGCCAGTCAACAGCGTCAGGTTGAGCCTGATGTAAAGTTTCGAGACCTCCTTTAAATCTGGAGAGGTGGCAGTCATTGACTATGTGGGTCATAGTCTGTCTGGAGCCGCAGGGGCAGTTTGGGTCGTCTCTGGCTCCCCAGCGATGGAACATAGTGGCGCACCGGCCATGGCCTGTTTGATAGCGATTGAGGAGGGCCCAATCATAACGTGCTAGGTCAAAGCCGGGTTGACGCTTGCAGGGGTCTGTGATGAGGTGTTTGTTCTTTACCTCAGCTGACTGCCAACTCTGTTTCCAAGAGTCTGGAACAGAGAAGTTCAGTGTAGGCGTAGGGGACCAGATTGGATGACGAGACGTCAGGTGTTGGACAGGGTGGGCGAAGATATCCGCGTATATTGGCAGGTCCGGTCGAGCGTAGACGTGGGAAATGAACTTAGATGATGCTGCATCCCGACGAATATCTGGCGGGGCGATGTTGCTAAGAACTGGCAGCCATGGAACCGGGGTGGAACGGATGGTTCCAGAAATTATCCTCATGGAGGAATATAATTTGGAATCGACCAAGTGGACATGGGGGCTACGGAACCATACTGGGGCACAGTATTCTGCAGTGAAATAGCATAATGTCAGAGATGATGATCGTAGTGTGGAAGCACTTGCGCCCCATGAGGAGCTGGCCAGTCTTGCAATGATGTTATTCCTCGCGCCCACCTTTGCTGCAGTTTTTATGAGATGTTCAGCCAGAATATGATAGAGTCCAATCCAGTGAACACAGCATCTTTCCATCATCTAAGCGGTCTTCCTAGTCTTTTCAGGGCTTCTCTGCCCTCAGCCCTCTGACAGCCTCTGGGCCCTTCTAGGCCATGTGGGTGGTGGGTGGCACTAGGACTGGTGGCATGGAGGGGTGGCAGCCCCTGGCGTCTATCACATCCTTGCATCCACATATGGCTGGTGTCTTTCTTGGGCAGGTTCCATTACATAATTTGCAGAGCTCACTGCAGAAGGGGGGGATGTGAGATTCTGCTCCTGTGAATGCAGATACTCTACACGGAAAGGGGGGAATCTGTAGTCCCTCTTCCTGCTGAGTGGGGCAGGGCTACCTGGGAGCCCCCTCCCGCACCCCCCAGTCCTAGCCCTAAAAAAAAGTGAAGCTAAGACGATATGAAACACGCCACCCAGGTGCACTTCCATCCCCGGGACAGGCAGCCCTCTTCCCACACCAGCCTCAAGGCTCAGGGCTCCGGCGTCCCCCTCTGACTGCAGTCACCCCCAAGTCTGTGTCTGGGTTTGCCCCAGTGGGAACTGAATTCATTTCCAAAAGTCTCACCTCTCTTGACCACACCTGGCTTCCTCATCTATAATCTTCCTGCAAACTTGAAAAATCCTTATTTTGTGCATCAGAAGCTAAAACTCACTTTCTTCCTGTCTTGAGGGTTGCTTCCTTTGCCTTAATCCCCCACCCTGCCTCTCGGAAACAGAGATGGCTTTGTGTTCACACCCTGTGAGGCTTGAGCCTTAGGCAGACAGAGCCACTTCACAAGGTCAGGGGTGTGGGTCCTGGAACATTGTGGGGAGACATGCCCTGCCTATGCAGGGGAGGAAGAGGGAGATCTAGAGACTTCCTTTTCAGGCTAGGCTTGAAAAGAAGAGCAGGTGTGGGTTTAGCAAAGGCAGATAGAGGGATAGGGGGGCTTGAGGGGAATGGGCAGCAGCTTACGGCCCTCACACGCAGCCCATCCTGAGGGCAATCACATCCCCATGCAGGGAACGCCTAGACACCATGCTGGTATGGAATTTGATGTTTTTAATGTTGGCAGTTTGTTCCAATTAAAATAATAATAATAAAACAGTGTGGGTACATCATGTGGGGACCAAACAAAACATGTTTTCTGGCTGAATCCAACCACGAAAAGAACAGAAGGAAGGCTGGGTACAGGGGTGGGGCCAGGGGAAGCCAGCAGGACAGATAATCTTGCAGGATTATCATTGACTCATTCTTGTTTTTGTGTTTTTTTAAATTTATTTACAAAATAAAAAATATCAACAAGACCATAGGATAAGAGAGGTACAAGTCCACACAACTCCCACCACCAGAGTTCCGTATCCCATCCCCTCCCTTGAAAGTTTTCCTATTCTTCATTCTTGTTTTCTGCAGCTCAAGAGGATGAAGTCATGCACTCGGGCCGCTGCAGAGTGACCACTCAAGTACCTGTTTTAAGAGACAGAGAAGAAAGAGGAAGGGAGAACACGCTATCATCCATGGAGTTCCCTCCATGCCTGACTTTGAATCCAAGACTTCCCAGTCCCTTGAGTGTCTTTGCTTTACAAATAAAGGCACCACCTTTTCTCACCTACCTCCTTGCCTTCTGTAGCTGCTTCCTGGGGGGAATAAATCCCCAGCACAGGAAACCTATGGCATGGCCTTACAAAGCAAAGGTGCCACTGGATTTGTGTCTGGGTTGAGGGGAAAAGCAGAGACAGGAAATGACTTGGTGGCAGGGACCAAGGAGGGGCTTTTATAATGTGCCACTGGCAGGGGTGAAGAAAGCCTCTAGCCCATTCCTTGGCACAGGCCAACACCACACAATGAAACTGGCACCAGAATTGGCAGAGCTGTGGCTCTGTGCGGACTCTCACTCCCTGTTGGCAGGGAAGAGGGATGTTCACCCACCTTGCAGAGCACTCTGATGATTTCTGTAGGGAATTTAACAGGTCTGGGAAATAGCACAGTGGGGCTACACCAGACCTGCATGTGTGATGTCCCAAGCTCAGTCTCTGGCAGCGCCATAGGCCAGACCTGAGAATGTTCTAGTCTCTCTCTCTCTCTCTACATAATAAATATATAAATCTTTAACAAAAAGCAGACGATGAGGAGGAAGGAGATGGAGATGGAGAAAGAGAAAAAGAAGGAGGAGAAAGAGAAGGGTAAGAGAAGGAAGTAGTAGCTAAACTACTGTTTGAACTCAGTCTGCTCACTCCCAGCTCTTAACCCAAGAGAACTGTAGTCATGAATCCACATGGGGGTCTGATTTGTAACACAATTCATTTGGAAATAGTGAAAATGCCCACTGATAGACATTTAGATAAAGCAGCTATGGGATATCCACAAGATGGAATGCATTCAGCAATAAAAAGAGCAAAGTGATTGCTATAGAATAAAATGAACATGGTTGAAAACTATTGCTGGGAGTGAAGTAAGTTGGACCCCCCAAAATCACAATAATACTATATGGCTTCATTTCTATAAAATTCTAGAAACAAACAAATCAAGAGCCAATCAATGTTTGTCTGAATAGTTGGTATAAGGGAAGATGAATTACAAAAGGGCATAAGGAAACTTTGGAGGATGATAAAATTTTTCATCTTGAAAATTCCATCTGTGAAAAGCAAATCAACTCAAGGAAAGGAATGAAACATTTTGAGAGTCCACCTTCACACTGAATTTCCGCATCTCTGAACCCAACTTCCCATTTGAAGCAGGAGAAAAAGACAAAGGCACAAAGCAAGGCATTACTTTAGAAAGGCGCTGGGAAATGTATTAAACACTAAGATGCTGCCATAATGAATTGAATAAATAACTTCAGATCTGTCTTGCCAACTACTAAAAATAGTGAAAACTATCAAGTGCAGAGAAAACTAAACAGCAAATAATTTTAATGAGTATGTCCTATGATGTTCTAAGGAGTGCCTTTTTTTATTTTCTTAATGATTTGATTTTTGGAACAGAAGCTTTGATTTCCACATTTTCTTCTTAGACTTTCCTATTACATACTTTAAAAATACCATTTAAGAGGCAAGGGTATGGCTCCCCTGGTAGAGAGCACACTTTACATATATGCAAGAACCTGGGTTCAAGTCCCCGCCACCACATAAGAGTATTTGCATAAGGAAGCTTCACGAGCAGTGGAACAGTACTACAATTGTCCTCAATCTCTCTCTCTCTCTCTCTCTCTCTCTCTCTCTCCTTCACTTTCTATCTTAAAAAAAAAAAAAAGGAGCACTGACCAATTCTGGATATGGTGGTGCTGTGATTAAACCTAGGACCCTAAAGTTTCAGGCATGAAAATCTTCTGCAAAACAGCTATGCCTTATGTCTTGTTTAATAAAAGGCCTTAAACTAATCACCATGCCTGTCAGAGCCTCAGTTTCTCCATTTGTAACACAGAGATCCTTGTCCCAGCTTCCTGGTGACCCAACACAGCACACATGATCAAGAAAATGAACTTTGATTTCTTCCTGTACATTGGTGGCTCATAATTATTTGATTTTACATTTAACTAATCCCCAAACAGCTCCCTCCCCAAAGAATGTTTGGAAGGAGAGAACTGCAAAGCTCTTTCCATGATTCAGGTCTGATTATTGATCACACCTGGAACTGGACACTTCTGACCACATCAGAAAACCTTCTCAGCTCCCTCTACCCCCACCTGTCAGGCCCTGCACTGACGCTCAGCTGTGAAATACAAAGGAAGGCCTCTTTTATGGCCAGGCATTCATCTTCAGCCTTCTCAGCACACAGGCCCCTCCAAGTTACTTTATTATTTCCAAGAACCAGTAGCTGAGCCTTTTATATACCTTCTGTTGTCATAAGACTGATCGCACATAAAGCATGTCAACCAAACACGAGAAAGGTATCTTTCATCTGGTTTACTGTTTCTGGGAGGCAGATGGGGAGCTCTCTCAGTCTGGTCAACAGGGAGCTCTGATAGAGCTAGTGGGCTTGACTTTTCGAATCAAGGAAACCAAGGGCTGGAGGAGAGGGTAGGGTCTGCCTGGGTCAGTCTGGAGTGGACCTGAATTTCCTTCCAGCAGGTAGGGGGAGGGGAAAGTCCACTGGGGCCAGTATCTGCCTCTAGGCAGAGCCGAGATGCTGAGCCTGGGCTCCTTGACCAAGCCCAGAGACAGCTGTTCTGGCCTCAGCCCCTTTCTGTCTTCCATCCCCCTCTCCCTTCCTGAGGTTCCAGTCCAAAGTCTCAATTCCCTGTCTGAAGTCAAGGCCACTACTCTTTCTCATCACCTTGTCCCAAACAGCTGCTTCAGGTCATAGTAGGTCTCCCTGCACCTTGGTGTCTCTATATTAAAATGAAGGTAGAAAAAAAAAAGGCCAGAATTAGCATTATTTATTTATTTCCACTCTATTATTGTTTGAATTTATTATTTTTTGAAATTTATTTATTGGGGGTTAATGGTTTACAGTTGACAGTAAATACAGTATTATGTATATGTGCAAAATTCTCAGTTTTCCACGTAACAATTCAACCCCCATTAGGTCCTCCTCTGCCATCATGTTCTGCCAGGCTAGCTTTGCGGGAGAGAGAGAGACCAGGAACTCATGGCAGAGCGGGAACACAAATCTTTATTCATGCAGACACCCCACAGCCAGGTGTGAGCACAGCGGGTTTAGGCCACATGGAGCTAGCAAAATGGCCACCTCCCGTTGTGCACACCAGCCCTTCTCCAGGTCGGGACATGGAAGAGAAAAAAAAAAAAATGGAAACCAGGAACAGCAGCGGGCTGTATAGGGTAAAAACAACTGGCAAGTCAGGAACGGGATTGGCTAGGAAAGGGGGTGGAGAAAACAAGGCACTCTGGGAAGGTAGAAAGCTGGCAGGATTAATGTACCCTGCAGGCATGGGTGGGGATCTCTCAGGCAAAACAATGATTATGTAAATAGGCCATAGTATCAGGCAATGCAGGGGAGCTGGTGTAATGTCCTACAATGTTCCAGAACCTGAACCCTCATCCTCACCCCAGAGTCTTTTTTTTTTTTTTGCCTCCAGAGTTATTGCTGGGGCTCGGTGCCTGCACTATGAATCCACTGCTCCTGGAAGCCATGTTTTACTTTTTGTTGCCCTTGCTGTTTATCGGTGTTATTACTATTATTGTTGCCATTGTTGTTGGATAGGACAGAGAGAAATGGAGAGAGGAGGGGAAGACAGAGAGGGGAAGAGAAAGATAGACACCTGCAGACCTGCTTCACTGCCTGTGAAGCGACTCCCCTGCAGGTGGGGAGCTGGGGGCTCGAACTGGGACCCTTCCACCGGTCCCTGCGCTTTGTGCCACCTGCACTTAACCCACTGTGCTACTGCCCAGCCCCCTCCCAGAGTCATATATATATATATATATTCAATTTCTTTATTGGGGGATTAATGGTTTGCAGTTCACAGTAAAATAGAATAGCTTATACATGCATAACATTTCCCAATTTTCCACCTAACAGTTTAACTCCCAATAGGTCCTCCTCTGCAATCATGTTCCAGGACCTGAACCTTCCCCCCCCTACTCCAGAGTCTTTTACTTTGGTGCAACACACCAACTCCAGTCCAAGTTCTGCTTAGTGTTTTCCCTTCTGATCTTGTTTTTCAACTTTTGTCTGTGAGTGAGATCATCCCATATTCAGCCTTCTCTTTCTGGCTCATCTCATTTAAAATGATTCCTTCAAGCTCTATCCAAGATGAGGTGAAGAAGGTGAAGTCAGCATTGTTATTAACTAAGTAGTATTCCATCATATATATATATATATATATATATATATATATATATATATATATTTTTTTTTTTTTTTTTTTCTCTAACACCATTTGTTGAAGAGACTCTCCTTCCCCAATTTAATAGTCTGGGCATCTTTATCAAAGATTAGATGTTCATAGATGTGGGGATGCTTGTTTATTTATTTATTTATTTGGATTATTTATTTATTTAAGTGGCTTATTTATTTATGGTTGAGAAAGAACAGTAGCATCGCTCTGACACATGCAGTGTGGAGGCTTGAACTCAGCACCTTATCCTTGAGAGCCCAAGGCTTTATCCATGGTGCTTTCTCTTGGGTCAAGTCTTTTTTAAAAATCTTTCCTGGGTGACAGCATAGTGGTTTTGCAAAAAGACTGTCATGCCTGAGGCACTGAAGGTCAAAGGTTCACCATAAGCTAGCACCAACATAAGCCAGATCTGAGCAGAGCTGGGGTGAGGGGGGAACAAAACAAAAAGCAAAAAAATATATATATCTCTGTCAGGAAATTACTGGAGCAAAATGGAAGTGGGGGGGTGTCAGGGGAAACACTGTAACACTACTCCACCGCTGTGAAGTCTCCTTGCATAGTGCTCCCAGGCCAAGCACAAGCCCAGGTCCTCATATATGCTAAAGTGTGTGCTTTACAGTTTGAGCAATCTCCCAGGGCTTTGTGGATTCATTTTCATCACACACACACACACACACACACACACACACACACACAGAGAGAGAGAGAGAGAGAGAGAGAGGCAGGGCTGGGTAGTGGTGCATCTGGTTGAATGCACATGTTCCGATACACAAGGACTTGGGTTCAAGTCCCTGGTCCCCATCTGCAGGGGGAAAGCTTTGTGAGTGGTGGAGTGGGGCTGCAATTGCCGCTCTGCTCTCTCACTTTCTGTCTCCCTCTTCTCTTTCGATTTCTGTCTGTCTCTACCCAGTAAAGATAATAATTTTTTAAATTAAAATCTTAAAATTTTTCAGAGAGAGGCTGCTCAGCTGTGGCATATGTCAGGGAATAAACCTGCGGTCTTTGGACCTTCAGACATCCAAGTCGAGTGCACAACTGCTTCACTACCTCCCCAACCCTGTTTTTTGTTTTTTAAATAATGATCTGAGGGCTGGGAAGATAGCATATTGGTTCTGTAAAAGGATCTCATGCCTGAGTTTCCAGGGCCCAGGTTCAGTCCCTAGCACCACAATAGCCAGAGCTAAGTGGTGCTCTGGTATGTCTGTCTATCTCTCACTAAGGTGAACTAAATAAAAGGTTTAGAAAATGATGTGTGGTGATATGGAGAAATTACCCAGAGAGAAGCAGCTATTGTCATTCTCCTCCCTCCTTGGCATCTGGGAAGCCAGCACTAGCTCTGCTTGCCCCAGGCCCCTCAGTCTGCAAATAAACAGACAGTTTGCAGACTGCCTCCCCACAGCTTACAGATTCACTAAATAATCATTGGACTCAGCTTCCTCTCACAGCCCTCCCCCATGCCCTAAAGGAGTCTCTCTCTCTCTGTCTCCAGCCTCCCCAGTTCTTGAAAACTGAGTCTCATTCATTCTGGAAAATCAAGTGCAGAGGGTCAGGAAGATGAAGACTGGAACCTGCAACCCAAGTCCAGTTCACCCCAAGACTGCCAGGTAGAGAGCATGAAGGCTGGGGCTGGGCTGGGGGCATAAAGGTGGGACCCCAGGGAGGGCTGGACCAGGCCTGGGGAGGTAGAGTTTGGATCATGTAGGTAAGCAGGTGGGTGAGGAGGTTCTATAGCTATTAAGCAGGTAAGAAGGTTCTGGAAGGTAGCAGACAGGTGGGAAGGTTCTGGAAGGTATCAGGTAAGTGTGGGCCTGAAGCAAGCTGGGCAAGAGCTAGTCTAGAGCCTTCCCTTCATGTCCCTGCAAGCAGCGTCCCCAGCTGATTCTCCACCTCATTTTAACTTACTTCCTTCTTGGGAGACCCTGTCTCCAAGTGCAGTCACATTCTGAGGCTTTGGGACTCAGGATAACAGTATATGAATTGGGGGGCAGAGGGTACCATTCAGCCGAAGACAAAGGGACACTCACATGCCAGTCGCAGATTGTAGCACCTCTGAGAGTCCCAGACAGGTCCTCACAGAGTTTGTTCCTGAGGGCCCTGGCCCTCCCCAGCACACTCAGAAATCTGACTTTCATTCATCCCCATGGCGTTGAGCCAGCTGGCTCAGCACCTGATTGATTTTGCCAGCTCAGGAACATGATTCTCTCTCCCCTGCGGTGAACTGGCATGAGCCAAGCAAAGTGATCAGTAAAAGCCACAAGGCCAGTTTAACAGTTTTCCCTGGAAGCCACAGTACTGGGCACACAGGACAGCACCTCCCTGCTTCACCTGGCTCCAAGGAGCACAGCAGACCTCCCTCCCTGCTCCGCCAGCCTTCATGGTGGGCACAGCTGCCTACAGACATGCTGTACGTTCTGCCTGGCAGAACTGGTCTCCTGTGGAATGACAGGGAGGCCCCCCAAATGTACTCGATTAGCCTGCAGAATGAAGTCAGCTCAGCCCAGGCTCCCCACTCTCTCCAGGGATCAGCCCTGGCAAGATAGTCTTTGAGCCTTGGCCACACTTCCTCCTGCCAGGGCCCAGCCAGACGGTCCTGCCCACAGCTGGCTCCAGGCTCAGGATCTCCAGCCCCCATTCCCTGTGCGTCTTTCTCGAAACAGAGTATGATTCAATTAGTCAAATTTCCATCAACTAAAGCTGCAAACCCACGCCAGGATGGCTCCAGCCCCCAAGTCCCTGCACACAGGAACTCTGAGACTTTGCAGCCCCCCCCAGCCTCACTCGATCCACAGACCCAGGGTCCCACTGGAGGCACAGACCACCCAGGCCAGATCTGAGATTTCTCTGGGGCAGACTTTCAGCAGAATGGACAAAGCCCCAACATCAGGACCTCACATTTTCTTGGGCCTGGGCTGGAAGAGGCTGGGAGTCACAGAGTGTTGTCGGCAGGAAGAAAAGCCAAGGCTGATATTAGCAAACATGCCTAGTCAGCCATCGAGATAGCAGGAGACAGAGCCCTGGACTTGCAGAGCTCCAGAATGCTGTGGCGGTATCCTTGCTCCTTCTCTTCATTTGCTTCAACCCCTGAGAATACCCACAGTCCCTTGGGGCCCGGCCACAGAGACCCCCAGGGTGGGGTAGGCCCAAGTGCCGTGCTTTTCCTCCACTTCATTCACAGGAGGAGGGAATTCATCTTTCAATTCCACAGCTTCATAGCCCTTTCCATTTTTAAACTTTTAAAGAAATGTGAGGGTGGCTTTAAAAGTTAAAGCATGAGTTTTTTGCACCACCCCCTCAGAGTGAAAATATCGCCTTTTCACACAGATGACGGAAACGTCAAACATCTCCCCTCCGTCATCTGTTGGTCTGACTGACACATTTCCAGGGACAGGGGACCGGGGTGCTTAATGTGTGTCTCTTGTGTGTCCTCACCAGCTTGCTTCAGTTGTTTTGACCTGGCCACTATGGGCTCCTCGCCTGCAGGGAGCTCTCCCCACTTTGTTCTTCCTCACGCTGCCCTCTGTGAGCTGGGCTCCTTCTGGGACTGTCACCAGGCCATGTCCACCTCTGAGGAGAAAGCCTGCCACATGTCCATCCAGGGGCCATGTGGCAGGAACAAACAGGAGAGCTCGCTCCCCTACTGACACCATCTCCCATTGCAGCCCCCAGCCCTGGGCCTGTAGTCCCTGAACCCCTGTGTGACAGCCACTTCCTCTGAGAGCTGAACTCTGGGGCCCCAGGCAAGCAAGCGAGCATCAAGGGAGCGCTGGGGAGCCCACAGAAGAACTTTGGTTCAGGGAATGTTCTTTCTTTCTTTCTTTCTTTCTTTCTTTCTTTCTTTCTTTCTTTCTCTTTCTCTCTTTCTTTCTCTCTTTCTTTTTTTTTAATTTCTTTGTTGAGGAATTAATGTTTTACATTCAACAGTAAATACAATAGTTTGTACACCCATAACATTTCCCAGTTTTCCATATAACAACACAACCCCCACTAGGTCCTCTGTCATACTTACTGGACCAGTATTCTCCCACCCACCCACCCCAGAGTCTTTTACTTTGGTGCAATACGCCAATTCCATTCAGGTTCTACTTGTCTTTTCTCTTCTGATCTTGTTTTTCAACTTCTGCCTGAGACTGAGATCATCTCATATTCATCCTTCTGTTACTGACTTATTTCACCTAACATGAATTTTTTCATGGTCCATCCAAGATTGGCTGAAAATGGTGGCACCATTTTTAATAGCTGAGTACTATTCCACTGTATATATACCACAACTTGCTAAGCCACTCATCTGTTGTTGGACACCTGGGTTGCTTCCAGGTTTTGGCTATTAAAAATTGTGCTGCCAAGAACATATGTGTACACAGATCTTTTTGGATGGGTGTGTTGGGTTCTTTAGGATCTATCCCCAAGAGAGGAATTGCAGGATCATAGGGTAGGTCCATTTCTAGCCTTCTGAGAGTTCTCCAGACTACTCTCTACAGAGGTTGGACCAATTTATATTCCCATCAGCAGTGTAGGAGGTTCCTTTGACCCCACAACCTCTCCAGCATTTGCTACTGCTACCTTTATTAATGTATGACATTCTCACAAGAGTGAGGTGGTATCTCATTGCTGTCTTTATTTGCATTTCTCTGACAATCAAAGACTTGGAGCATTTTTTCATGTGTTTCTTGGCCTTTTGGATCCCTTCTGTGGTGAATATTCTATCCATGTCCGCTCCCCATTTTTGATGGGGTTATTTGTTGTCTTGTTATTGAGTTTGGCAAGTTCTTTATATATTTTGGTTATTAAACTTTTATCTGATGTATGGCATGTAAAAATCTTCTCCCATCCTGTGAGGGATCTCTTGGTTTGGGTAGTGGTTTCTTTTGCTGTGAAGAAGCTTTTTAATTTGATGTAGTCCCATAGGTTTATGCTTGCCTTAGTCTTCTTTGTAATTGGATTCGTTTCATTGAAGATGTCTTAAAATTTATGCAGAAAGGAGTTCTGCCAGTATTTTCCTCTAAGTATCTGATAGTTTCTGGTCTAATATCCAAGTCCTTGATCCACTTGGAATTTACTTTTGTGTTTGGTGAAATACAGTGATTCAGTTTCATTCTTCTGCATGTTTCAACCCATTGTTTCCAACACCATTTGTTGAAATGACTCTGCTTTCCCCATTTAATAGTCTGAGCCCCTTTGTCAAAGACTAGATGTCCATAGGTGTGGTGCCTCATTTCTGGGCTCTCAATTCTATTCCACTGGTCAGTGTGTCTATTCATGTTCCAGTACGAAGCAGTTTTGATGACAATGGCCCTATAATACAATTTGAGATCTGGGAGTGTGATGCCTCCAGTTCTGTTCTTTCTTCTCAAGATTGTTTTAGCAATTCTAGGTCTTTTCTGGTTCCAGATAAACAGTTGTAGCATTTGTTCTATTCTCCTAAAAAATATGGTTGGGACCTTGCTGGGGATAGCATTAAATTTGTATATGGCTCTGGGTAGTATATTCATTTTGATGATGTTAATTCTACCAACCCATGAACATGGAATATCTTTCCACTTCTTTGTGTCTTTTTCAATTTCCTTGAGTAGTGACTCATCACTTTCAGTATACAAGTCTTTCACTTCTTTGGTTAGGTTTACTCCTAGGTATTTTATTGTTTTTGTTGCAATAGTAAAAGAAATTGATTTCTGGATTTCAACTTCTTCTAACTTAGTGTCTGCATAGAGGAATGCCACTGACTTTTGAATGTTAATTTTGTAGCCTGACACCTTACTGTATTGCCTGATGATATCCAAAAGCTTCTTTCTGGACTCTTTAGGTTTTTCTGTGTATACTATCATGTCATATGCAAATAGGGATTGTTTGACTTCTTCTCTTCCAATCTGTATGCCTTTAATTCCTTGCTCCTGCCTGATTGCTATGGCAAGAACTTCCAACACTATGTTGAATAGTAATGGTGATAGTGGGCAGCCCTGTCTAGTACCTAATCTGAGGGGAAATGCTTCCAGTTTTTCACCCTTGAGTATGATGTTGACTGTAGGTTTGCTATATATAGACTCCACTATCTTCAGGAATTTCCCATCTATTCCCATTTTTTGTAGTGTTTTGATCATAAAGGGGTGTTGTATTTTTTTTTATAAATTAAGTTTTTATTTATTTATTTATTTTCCTTTTTGTTGCCCTTCTTGTTTAACATTGTTGTGGTTATTAATTTTGTTGTTGTTGGACAGGACAGAGAGAAATGGAGAGAGGAGGGGAAGACAGAGAGGAGGAGAGAAAGACAGACACCTGCAGACTTGCTTCACTGCTTGTGAAGCGACTCCGCTGCAGGTGGGAAGCCGGGGGCTCGAACTGGGATCCTTATGCAGGTCCTGGCGATTTGCGCCACGTGCACTTAACCCGCTGCGCCACCGCCCGACTCCCAGGGGTGTTGTATTTTATCAAAGGCTTTCTCTGCATCTATTGATGTGACCATGTGGTTTTAGGTCTTGCTTTTATTGTTGTGGTGGATCACGTTGACAGATTTACATATATTAAACCAACCTTGCATGCCTGGGATAAACCCCACTTGGTCATGATTTTTAATATACTGCTGTATCTGGCTGGCTAGAATTTTGTTCAGTATTTTCGCATCTATGTTCATCAGAGGTATTGATTGGTCTGTAGTTTTCTTTTTTGGTTGTGTCCCTGTCTGCTTTTGGTATCAAAGTGATGTTGGCTTCATAGAAGCTGGAAGGGCGTATTCCAGTGTATTCAATCTTCTGGAAGACTTTTAAAAGGAGAGGTATTAGTTCTTCTTTGAAGGTTTTGTAGAATTCATTTGTAAAACCATCTGGTCTAGGACTTTAATTTTGAGAAGGTTTTGGATAACTGTTTCAATTTCATTAGCTGTAATGGGCCTGTTCATGTTATCTAGTTCCTCTTTACTTAATTTTGGAAGTTCGTAGGTATCTAGGAAATTGTCCATTTCTTCCAAATTCTCTAGCTTGGTGGCATATAGTTGTTCATAGAAGTCTCAGATGATATGCTGAATTTCTGTGGTGTCTGTTGTGATATCTCCTCTGTCATTTATGATCTGATTTATTTGATTCTTCTCTCTTTTTTGTTTTGTGAGTCTGGCTAAAGGTTTGTCGATTTTGTTCACTCTTTCAAAGAACCAGCATTTACTTTCGTTGATCTTTTGTATGGTTTTCTTATTTTCAATGTTATTGATTTCTGCCCTAACTTTAGTGACTTCTGTCCTTCTGGTTGCTTTAGGGTTCCTTTGTTCTTATAGGTCTTTAAGATGTGCAATCAGGCTGTTTATTTGTGCTTTTTCTTGTTTCCTAATGTGTGCTTGTATGGCTATGAACTTCCCTCTCAGTACTGCTTTAGCTGTGTCCCAGATATTTTGATAGCTTGTGTCTTCATTTTCATTGAACTCTCAAAACATTTTGATTTCTTCCTTTATTTCCTCTTTGACCCAGTAGTTATTAAGTAGTATACTGTTGAGCTTCCACATTTTGGGACTATTACTAATCTTTTGTTGATTGTTAAGTGTTAGTTTAATTCCACTGTGGTCTGAGAAGATGCTTGGGATGATTTCAGTGCTCTTGAATTTGCTGATGCTGTCTTTGTGGCCTAACATATGGTCTATCCTTGAGAATGATCCATGTGGACTTGAGTAGAATGTGTATTCCAGTTTCTTGGGATGAATGACTCTGAAAATGTCCAGTAGTTCTAGTTTATCTATCTACTCATTTAGCTCCCTCATGTCTTTATTGATTTTCTGCCTGAATGATCTGTATTATTTGAGAGAGTGGGGTGTTGAAGTCCCCTACTATGACTGTGTTGCTGTTAATATATTGCTGTAGCTTCTGCCTCCCTAGATACACTGGGGTCCCCTCCTTGTCCAGTCACTGCAGGCAGCCAGGCAAGCAAGCAGGTGAGTGACCCCTGAGATGGCCAAGGGCTGGGCTGCTGTCACCCAGAGTTAGCACATATCCACCTACTCTCCCCAGGGCCACCCCTACCCTGATGGGGAAAGGGGGCCATCACCTGGAGGCAGCTGTGGGCAGGACCCAGCAGAACCCACCTTCCATGTACATGAATACAGACACCTCACAGCCTGGAGAGTTCAGGTCAGAGAAAAAGGAACCCTGCTCCTGTTTTGGAATTTAGGCCCCTAAACTCCCTCAAGATCAAACTGTGCTTCTAAAAATATTTTTAGGGGGCCTGGCAGTGGTGCACCAGATTAAGTGCACATAGTACAAAGTGCAGGGACTGACGCAAGGATCCCAGTTTGAGCCCCCAGCTCCCCACCTGCAGCTCCCCACCTGCAGTTTGAGCCCCAGCTCCCCACCTACAAGCAGTGAAGCGGGTCTGTAAGTATCTTTCTCTCCTCCTCTGTCGTCCCCTCTTCTCTCTATTTCTCTCTGTCCTATCCAACAACAGCAGCAACAACAAAAATATGGGGGAAATGGCCACCAGGAGCAGTGGATTCAGAGTTGCAGGTACCAAGCCCCAGAGATAACCCTGGAGGCCATATATATTAAAGATTTACTTATGGGGGCAATCTCTGGTACACCTGGCTAAGCACACGCATTACAATGTGCAAGGACCCAGGTTCAAGCCCTTGGTCCCCACCTGCAGGGAGTAAGCTTCACGAGTGTTGGAGCAGGGCTGCAGCTCTCTCTCTCTCTCTTTCTCTCTCTCCATTTCTATCTCCACCTCCCCTCTCAATTTCTGTCTCTATCCAATAATGAATAAAATAAAATAAAATATTTGCTTATTAATGAAAAAGATAGACCCTGAGCAGCACCTGAGAGACATGGAGCTGGACCTGCCCATAATGCATTCCACTGCTACACCACTTCCTAGGCCAGCAAACAGAGCTTTGTTTATTTCTTTCTTTGTAATGATGCTGGGGAGAGAACTCGGGCTCACACGTGAGCAATACCACTGCTGAGCGACCTCCCAAATCCAATTTCTTCTTGTTTGTTTGTTTAGAGCTAAAGGAGAGAGAAGAGAACCACAGCACCACTCCACCATCCACAGAACTTTCCCTGGTTCCATCCATGGTGCTCCCATGTGGTACCACGGGCTCAAAGCCAGGGCCTCATGCAAGGTAAGATGTGTGTTCCACACACTCCAGCCCCTCAAACTATGCTTCTGAGCAAAAAGGTTACAATGCCCGAGACTGGGAGGGGCCAGGAACCCAGAGCTCTTTGAAATGCAGTACCCCAATCTGGCTTAGTGGGGACCCATTGTGAGACAGGATTAAGGAAGAAGAAATGCAGTTCCATCTACTCACCTACTCAGGATCCTACTGCCTGGTTGATTGCAGCCATTCAGATCTGCGCACTGATTTGAAAGTCAAGGTGAGTGGAGGGCCCATCTCATTTAATGTGGGCGGCTCTCTTGGCCAGCCCAGGAAACCAGCACTGCTTCTCCCACTGAGGAAGCCGTGAACCTGCCTGCAGTCAACGCAAACTGTGAGAGGTGGAGCCCCCCCCACCCACCCTCTGTTACTCTGAGGGGGCAGTTCATGTGCAAAATGTGACCCAGAAACACTGTCGGCTGGCTCCTCAATTATTCAGTGAAGACGCCAGCAGATTCATTCTACTCCATTTACTAAAACGCGCCTCTTAGAGGACATTGTCAGTGCTAAATCTGAACCTAAGGGGTTTATGATAAGCCCCTTCCTCCTCACCATAATCCCCGGAACCCTCCTCCAGATTTCAGGAATCTTGATTTGAATTTCCATTTCTAAATGGCTCTATCAGCTGAACTTCTAAGCAACCCAGCTTCTGCTCTTTGGAATGAAGATAATGGTTGTGTGTCTCTCTGGCTGGACCACATACTACAGACCTCAGGGACATTTCCAGGCCATCCTCCCCCTGGGATCAGCCTATCTGAAAACAGCCTTTCCCACCCAGGAGCTGCTCAGACACTTTCTGTGCCACAGAAAGAGGTGCACCCACAGCTCCTGCCCAGGCCCATGGAACTGCAGAAACCAGGCAAATTCAAGTCCCACTTCCAAAATCCACTGGGTAATCTCGGGCATGTCACATGCTCACTGGGATGTTTCTCTACCTACAAAGTGGGAGCGAGGGGCCAGGTGGCAGTGCACCTGGTTGAGTGCACATGTTACAGTATACAAGAACCCAGGTTCAAGCCCCTGGTCCCCACCTGCAGGGAGAAAGTTTCACGAGTGGTGAATCAGTGTTGCAGGTGTCTCTCTGTCTCTCTCCCTGTCTATCAACCTTTTCCCTCTTGATTTCTGGCTGTCTTTATCCAATAAGTAAATAAAGATAATTCAAAGTGGGGAGTTAGGCAGTAGCACAGTAGGTTAAGTGCATGTGGCGGCAAAGTGCAAGGACCGGCGTAAGGATCCCGGTTCAAGCCCCCAGCTCCCCCACCTGCAGGGGAGTCACTTCACAAGTGGTGAAGCAGGTCTGCAGGTGTCTACTTTTCTCTCTTCCTCTCTGTCTTCCCCTCCTCTCAAAAATAAAGATAAGAAAAAAAAAGATAATTCAAAGTGGAGGGGGCTTCCTCATGCCGACCCTCTGCAAACCAGGGAGAATCCAGTATGGTAACTGGTAAAGGGTCACCCCACAGCAGAGGATACCTCTGGGTGCCCTTCCTACCCCCTACCTATCTACCCATACATCCCTGCATTCATTTTTCCACCCACTCATCCAGCCATCTGTCCATCTGTCCATCCATCTACCTATCTATCCCTCTGCCTATCCATCCATCCATCCATCCCTGCTGGTGCATCCCACAACATGTCAGCTGGCAGTATACATAACAGCCACCCAGCCATCAGACCAAGCCAGCAGCAACAAACTCCTCCCCTCCCTCACCTCTCTGGGGTGAAGGGCCCTCATTCAAATGTCCCAATCACTCTGGCTCCAACAGTCAAACGAGTTATACTACTAGCACTTAACTCCCAAGAGAGAGTGGGGAAGTCAGTGATATTTATTCTCCCCCCGCCTCATGCTGGGCCTTTTGAGTGGAAGCCTGGCCCCTTCAAATGCCCAGTAGAGTCACATAAGTGTGAGAAACTAATAAGATCCCTTCAACCTGAAAGTCAGTTTTGCATGAACATGGCCAGTTTTCTCTTCAAGAAATTTCACTCCTTAACACAAATGAGATTTGAGAAAGAAGAACTGAATGCCACATAACACTTATGACCATGGAGGGGTGTGTGAAAATGTGCCTCCTCCTCTGTGGCCCTTGGGCCCTTGAGATATGCAGAAGGAGACCCCCTCCCTCTGAGAGAAAGATGTCCCCTTTGTGACATAAAACCACAAATCTGCTCATTGCGGAACAAATTCCTGCAGCTGATGGTGTCATTGGAAAGGTGGCAAGTATGAACAGTTTTGTTTACATTTCCTGCTTTAGAGTGTGTTCCTGGTGGTAGGCAGATAGTTCAGTGGATGAATGGAAGATGGATGGATGGATGGATGGATGGATGGATGGATGGATGGATGGATGGATGGATGAGGTGGATGGTTGAACAGTAGATGAATGAGTGGATGGACGGACAAATGTGGGGATGAATGGGTAGATGGTGGATGGGTAGGTGGAAAGATGGATTGATGGATGATGGATGGATGGATGGATGGATGGATGGATGGATGGATGGATGGATGAGCCATGCAAGGGTCACATTATAAACAGACATTCCCTAACACTCTTCCATAATCAGCTAGATAAGGAAGAGTTGTTTATGGGAAAGCAAGACCCAAATTTGCAAACCGTTCTGCTGGCTTCACAATAATTCATGCTCATCTGCATCTAATAAAATATGGAAGCAATTTTACAGGAACACTTCGTGCCTTAGCGATTCATTTAGCGCTTTCCTCTAGGGGGCACGTCATATATTCTCCTCCAGATGTGAGGGGTGTTCCATGAATAAATATGCAAATATCAAGGCAAGATACTCCCCATCTGCTGCCCCCACAACCTGTGTCTAGCTAGCAAAGACATGAAAGTGGAGACCAACCAGTCAGTCTACACTCCACCCGCTTGGAGATGTCCTAACCATTACCCTCAGATACACCTACAGGAGTTGGGTTCTGAAGTAAACTTCCTTGGCCGGGTCCACTCTGAGTCCAAGAGGGAGGACTTACACTCCACCTCATCAGACCCCCCAGGAGGGACACTGAGATGCCACCAACCGCCACCACCATCCTGCAGCCCCCTCACAGCCTCTGCCGGCATGAGCAGCCCCCCCTGCTCCATGCAGATTGAAGAACAGATGAATACAAATGAGGAGTGTCTGTCCCGAGTGCCAACGGCTCCCTTCACATCCTGATTTTCTGGGTCACCAGTTTCTTTAATTAAACTTTTAATTTTGAGATAGTTGTAGATTTGCGTGCATTGGTGAGAAATAATACAGAGGGGTCCCTGGTGCCTTTTGCTCTACCCTCAGTCCCTCCTGGGCAACATCTTGCAAAGCCATAGTAAAGTAAGGAATCATCAGTCTTAAAAATGGAACCCACTAGGGTGGGGAGCTGTGGAAAGCATAACAGTTTTGCAAACAGATTCTCATGCCTGAGAAACCAAGGTCCCAAGTTCAATTCCCCACATCACCAGAATCCATAGCTGAGCAGGGCTCTGATATTCACTCCATCCCCTCCCCAAAATGGAATCTACCACACCCACTTCCTAATATGTGACAGGATGCACATTTTCACCAAACTGAAAGTCTTGACCCCACATACTTCAAAGACTTCTTAACTGTATCCAGTCTTTCATAAAGAATAATATCCATCCAGATTCTCACTCTTCCTTATAACTATTTTCTGCAAGTTCTAGAAAAAAAAAAAGCATCCAGAATCCATCTCTAGGATGATACTGGTGTGGGCCATCAGAACCAGCTACAGAATTTGCAGGACTCAGTAAAAAAAGTACATTAAAAAAACCTATTGTTAAGAAATTAAGGATGTCAGGGGCAGGTAGGTGGCTCAGTGGTAAGAGATGACAATTTGTTCAAGGCCCTGGATTAGATCCCCAACACCACATGGTAGCATCTTAGATAGCATGTAGGGTGCATCCTGGATGGTGGTTGATACTTTGGTGTCTTTCACTCTTTCTTACTCTCTCTTTCTAAGAAACATAGAATAAATGTGGGTCAGCCAGGGAGATAGCACAGTGGTAGTACACAGGACTTACTTGTGAGAGGTTCCAGGTTCTATCTCTGCCACCATCAGTGTAGCCAGAGATGAGTGGTGCGCTAGTTGAAAAACAGGAGAGAGAGAGAAAGAAAGAAATAGGGAGAAAGAAAAAGGGAGGAAGGGAGAGAGGGAAATTGAGCCAGGGAGGCAATTGAGTGATGTCTCCCACATATGGAGACTCTGGTTCATTTCCCAGCATCATATTTTAAAGATAATAATAAAAGGCATCAATGATTTCAAGATGGCGGCACCACAGCATTCCACCAACTTTGGGACCTTTCTAAGTGCCGAGCTCTGTGGCCTCTACAATCACAAAGCTCAGCCAACACTTTAGCTGGAGGCCATCAGGCCACATCCACAGGAGAACAAGGTTGAGTTTGTTGATTTGGCTCAGTTGGAGTGGAGCTGCTCCCAGAGACACATTGAGCATCTGTTGGGACCTGTTATAGGATCTGGACCTGGTCGGATGGTTGTGGAAGGAGTGACAGAAGCGAGACTCTGATCCGTGGGATACCACCAGGATTCCAGGGAAGATGGTGAGAATCTAGAGGGGGAGAGATGAGGCTAGAACTGCGGCTGACTGATCAAAATGCCACCTAGTCACTCACGTTATCCCAGATTGGAGGACTTTGGTTAGTTCTGTGATTTAGATGATGCAGACATCCTAACTGGGTTCCAACATGAGTCCCAAGGGGGCTTAGTGCTATCTTGATCCTCAGTGACTGTGAATTTATCTCCACTGGATAGGAGGACGCCTCTCCTTGTCACCTGTCACCTCTGGCCTGGATGCTTGCATCAGCCCCGTGCTTGCCTCTCCCTCTACACACACATACTTTTTGCCTCAGCTCCACACAGCAGCCACCGTGGTCCTGTTCACTCCTCAGATCACGTGGCTACTCCTCTGCTTCAACTGTAAGTAGAAGTGGATTCACAGCCCTTCCCCCCCCCAAAAGAAAAAGATGTTGTCGGGGAGGGTGGTAGCACGGCGGGTTAAGCACATATGGTGCGAAGCACAGGACTGGCATAAGGATCCCGGTTCAAGCCCCCAGCTCCCCACCTGCGGGGTGGGGGGTTGCTTCACAAGTGGTGAAGCAGGTCTTCAGGTGTCTATCTTTCTCTTCCCCTCTCTGTCTTCCCCTTCTCTCTCCATTTCTCTCTGTCCTATCCAACAACAACAGCAGCAATGACAACAATATTAGTAACAACAACAATAAAATAACAAGGTCAATAAAAGGGAAAAAATAGCCTCCAGGAGCAGTGGATTCATACGATACGGCAGGCACCCAGCCCCAGTGATAACCCTGGAGGCAAAAAAAAAAAAGAAAAAAAAGAAAAAAGACGATGTTCACTTCAGAACCCCCAGTGCCTGTGAAGGTGATCTCATTTGGTAACAGGCTCCCACAGATGAGGGGACATGACTGGAGATGCTAAGCTATGACCCCTTTCCCTCAGCCAGAGACCGAGTGAAGATGGGGGCTGGGGAACCTGGATGAGGCAAGAAAGTACCCATTCCTGCCCTTCCCAGTGGGGCTGGGGCCTGGCCGATGCCATAATTTCAGACTTCTGGCTTCCAGAACCGTGGGAGAATTCATCTCTGTGTTAAATTCACCAGGTTAGTGTCCCTAAGGAAACCAACACCATTATCGAATTGTGATTAGAAATGGCACTCCAGGGGTGGGAGCAGATAGCAGCTTACCTGGCAGGTAGCATGTACACCTTATCACTTGAGAGGCCCTGGGTTTGAGTTCCTGCACTGCTAGGGGCCTGAGCTCCAGTAATTGAATCTCTCCTGTCTCAAATAAAAAGAATGAAAATTTGGGCCCAGGAGGGTGACCAGTGTGCATGTGCAAGGCCCTGAGTTCATTCTCTGATCAGCATGTAGAAAAGAAAAGAGGGGCCAGACGTCAGTGCAGCTGGTTGAACACACAGATTCAAACCATAGACAGGACCCAGGTTGGAACACCCAGCACCACCTGCAGGGGCAACTTCTCAAGTGGCAAAGTAATGCTGCAGGTGTCTCTCTTTCTCTCTCCCTCTCTCTTCCCCCTCTCAACTTCTCTCTATCCTATAAAATAAAAGAAAGAGAGAAAAAGGAAAAATATATAGCCACCTAGAGTAATGGGTTTGTCATGTAGCTAGAAAGCCCAGTGATAGCCCTGGTGGCAAAAAGGAAGGCAGGGAGGGAAGGGAGGATGAAGGAAAAGAAAGGACAGATAAGCAGAGGACTCTGTTCAGTGCTTTACAAACATTACCTCATTTAGCCTGCAAGAACAGTGGATTCTACAGACGAGGAAACAAAGGCCCCAAGAGTTCAAGTCCTGGTCCCAAAGTCACACAGCTTCTAAGTGGTAGGGGCAGGATTCAAACAGACAGTGCAGAGTCAGCAGCTTTAAAGAGCCTGCCTGACACACAGAAGACGTCTGGAAGGTCTGCTGGGTGGATGACTTTCCCTTTACGTGTACCTCGTCCTGAAAGGTGCCTTGTCAGCTGGGGGAGAAGAACAACCTGCAAGTGTTCCTCACTCCCTGACAAGGCTCCCTCTCCAGCCCCAGCTGCTGAAGCTTCCAGGGGGATAAGTATGGAGAGGTGTGTGTGTGTGTGTGTGTGTGTGTGTGTGTGTGTGTGTGTGTGTGTGTGTTGGCTTTCTCGCGGGGTGACACCAGCAGGATGGCAACCGACCAGTTCTCTCTCGCTCGCTCAAGGGACGAAACAAAGCAGAGACACCAGGGAGAAAATGACGTGTTCTCAAAATCTCATTTATTATCAGGTGGGCAAGAGTTTAAATAGAAAACCAAACAAAGAACATATTTCAAACATGTCAGAAATTACAGGTTTCTTAAAGGTCAGCTTGCCCCTATAGTAGGGGGCTGGTATGACAGGAATTGATGAGATACAAGACAGTTATTCTCCATGACGCAAGCAACTTAATTATCCAAAGGTGTTTGAGAGAAGCATAGGGGTTAAACCAGTAGGGTGAGACAGAGAGAAGATGGATATCAAAAAGCCATATAGTTTGGAATTTCTCTTGTCTGGGGTCTGAGATGTATGATGGAGTGTGTGATAAGGTGTCTTCTCCTCTGTGATCAGAAGGTGAGGTGAACTTTGAGTAAATGAATCTTAAAGTAGGCAGCATGTGGCCTGCGGTTAATGGAGAGGAGTAGTGAGGTTTCTGTGGGCTTGAGAGTCAAGAAGGGAAGAACTTAGTCTGAGAGACAGTTTCTCCCCTTTACTCACCTCGGTTGAGAGAGACTGAGAAGAGGGTATCTTCTCAGACCTCCATCCAAGGATAGGGGGAGTTCTCCCTAAGCTCTATCAAGCTTACACATAGCCCCACGTGTGTGTGTGTGTGTGTGTACTTTCTCTGTTTGCTGGCTCAAGAAATGGCTTGTTGCAGACCACATTAGCATTTCGTTGCATTTGATAAACAATCTCAGGAAGCAGAAACAAAGTGGGTGGATGGAGAAATAAATAATTTAGGAAAGGAAGAGAGGGATGAACAGAGAAAAGCATAATCAGAAAGAGGGAAGCCAGCTTGGGAGGAAACCAGAGGTTGAAAACGAGTGAGGAGGAGAGGCAGTGAGATGAAGCTCCCACACCAAGTGGTCAGGGTGGGAGGCAGTCTCTATGGCAGGTAGCCCATCTGCAGGCTGCAGGCCTCAGGATCAGCAAGCACCATCTTTGCCAAGTAAGAGAACGGAATAACTCTGGTTCATTCCGCAAGTTCCTTCTGCTGGGCTATGTCCTCAGTCCCCTCCAAGGCTGCCAACATTTCTGACTGCAACAGGGTTGCTCTGGAAGTCCAAGGTTTTTTCCCACTGGCTGCTGGTAGGAGTATGGGGAGAGGCTGAGCAAGGAGGGGCAGGCTCTCTCACGAACACTCCCTCCTACATCCCCTGTAGCTGGCATGAGGCTGGCAAGAGAATTTTAGATCAACCGTTCCTGCCACCTGGGCTACGGGAACCCAAGCAGAAGGACCTCTCCAGCTCACTGTGGCTGCCAGAGCGGGGATTTCCCACATTTCATAATCAACATCCTCAGCAGCCACCAGGATCCAGACAGGGAAAGGCTTCAAGAAACTTCCCTGGAGTTATAATTAGAGTTCTCCACCTCCTTCGCCAAGACTTCCCTTCTCTGTACATGCCTTGGTGCTATATACCAGGCAGATGGCTCTCAGACGGGGTTTGGTCTGGCTTGTTCTGCAGGCTTCTGGGGTAAGCATGCCTAACCTCTTTCCTAAAGGGACCTGGCCCCCTCTTTCCAGGGGCAGGGGCTGCAGGGATGGGTGGGCAGAGTCCAGGGCCTGCTTTACTAGAGGATAGGGATAGTCACCATGGGGCACAGCCATTCTCTCCGCAGTGCTGTGACTTTCTGCTGGATCCAGGGATGGGAGACTCGGCCAGGCCTCCCTCTTCTCTCCTGTGGCTGCCAGGCCTTGTGTCTTGGCCACAGTTAGGGATCTGGGGGCCCACATGCTCCACCTTGCTCTCTGCTTCCTTTCCACTGCTTCCTCCAGAGGGAGAGATGAGCAGCCGGTCTTTGACCACAAATCCCTGGACCCCAGGTAATGAGGGGACTTTGGGAGGCTGAGCAGTGGCACTCCTGGTTGAGCGCACATGTTACAATATGCAAGGACCCGGGTTCAAGCTCCCAGTCCCCACCTACAGGTGGCAGGAAGTATCATGAGCAATGAAGCAGGGCTGCAAATTCCTCTTTCTCTCTCCCTCTCTTTCTCCCCCTTCCTTATCAATTCTCTTGGTCTCTACCCAATAAATAGTAAATAAATAAATTTTTTGCCTCCAGGGTTATCGCTAGGGCTCAGTGCCTGCATTACAAATCCACTGCTCCTGGAGGCCACTTTTCCCATTTTCTTGACCTTGTTATTGTTACCATTGCTGTTGTTGTTATTGTTGTATAGGGCAGAGAGAAATCAAGAGAGGAGGGGAAGACAGAGAGAAAGACAGACACCTGCAGACCTGCTTCACCACTTGTGAAGCGACTACCCCCCCTGCAGGTAGGAAGCCGGTGTCTCAAACCGGGATCTTTATGCCAGTCCTTGTGCTTTGTGCCATCTGCACTTAGCCTGTTGCACCACCACCTGGCCCCTAATAAAAATTAAAAAAAAAAAAGGGAGAGGACTCTATTGAGTCTAATCCAAATCACCATGTTCCAGAGCTTAGAATTTGGGACCCATAGCAGCCCAGGAGGTGGCACAGTGGGTATAGTACCAGACCTGATAGCACAAGGTCCTGAGTTCTGTTCCTGGCATTACACGTGGCAGACTAGTATTCTGGTTTGTCCTCTCTAATGAAAACCAAACAAATGCTGTGGCCCAGGTGGTGGCATAACAGAGTGCCAGACTTCTAAGCAAGAGGCACTGAGTTTGACCCCTGGAATCACATGTTCTGGAGGGACCCCCATGGTGCATAGCCAGTGACGCTCCTGCGCAGTCACTCAGAGCTCCTTGCTTCCACAGGCTCAGTGCAGAGTCACTCACCACACCTGTCACCTTGGTCAGGTGAAATACACCTTCTCACCTGGGGGGCGTGGTCTCTGGGATGGTGCCTTTTACGTGATCCTTGACTGGATCGTGGGTTGATGTATCTACCTAGATATTGATGATAACATCCATATCTCCCTATTTCCAGTGACATTGGGGACCAGGCCTGACCCTAGAATTCCTGTCCCTGGGTGGCCCAGACTTGGGGAACCACACAGACTTGTGGGGGTGGAATGATAGATGATAGAAAGATAGACAAAGAACTCCTATTCTATTTCTCTGGAAAGCCCTACTAATACAGTTTCCTTTTTGTGTCTACGAATTCCTCTTGTTTGTTTCTTGTTCTTTTAGACCAGACTACTGCTCAGCTTTGACTGTCAGCAGGACCAGGGATCGAACCTGGGACCTCTCTCGTGTAAGTCCTCTGTACTGCCACTGCCATATCTCCCCAACTGAAAACCCCTCTTTCCTTGAAAGAAAAAAAAAGTGATTTTCCTCTCTACCCTCTCAGTCAGCCATCAGTATTCTAGCAATATTGCAAGGTGGCAAGGAATTAATTCACCTGCAAGAAGCAGGGAATGCCAACCTGGAGATCAGACTTTTGCCCTCCTTTGCAACTGGAAGATTCCATGGAGGGAACCATTTGAGCTTCATTTGTATAAAAAAAAATGACAGTGATTTTCCAAATTTCAGATTCACTGGGCAAAAAGGTCTGACATGTGTCCCGGGGCGCCAGAGTGAAAGTACTGACCCGCAAATGGAAGTCAGTCCTGTCTAAACTACATTCAAGCTACAACCGAATCAGAATTTTCAGTCCGGGAGGATTTCCCCGACAGTAGTCTGGAAAACTCAACTCTCTCCCTGGGAGCCTGAGACAACTCTCTCATTAAACATTTTCCTCAGGTCCAGCTTAAAGGAGAGTCACTTATTGAAATGGCTGGGATTCCTGTGCTTCTGCAAGGTTCTTCCTCCCCCCCCCCCTGCTTCTCCTTCTTCTTTTTTTTTTTTTTTTTTTTTGGCCTCCAGGGTTATTGCTGGGGCTTAGTGCCTGCACTGCAAATCCACTGCTCCTGGAGGCCATTTTTTCCCTTTTGTTGCCCTTGTTGTTTACCATTGTTGTTGTTATTATTGTTGTTATTGCTGTTGTTGCTGTATAAGACAGAGAGAAATGGAGAGAGGAGGGGAAGACAGAGGGGGAGAGAAAGATAGACATCTGCAGACCTGCTTCACCACCTGTGAAGGTGGGGAGCCGGGGGCTCAAACCGGGATCCTTATGCTGGTCCATGCGCTTTGCACCATGTGCGCTTAACTTGCTGCAATACCATCTGGTTCCCTGTGGGGTCTATTTTTTTCTCTTTCTCTCCCTCTGTCTCGCACCACCTATCTAAAAGAAAATCTGCTGAGAACAGGAGTTGTGTAGTCATGGAACCCCAACAATATCCCTGGTGGCCGGCCCTTCCCCCAAAAAACTGACCCTCAGCTCCAGGTTCAAGCTGCACAGGACATGAACCAAAGTAGAGGGTCAGAGGCCAGTTGGTGGTTCACTGGACAGAGCATACACATTATGTGTGAAGACCCTGGTTCAAGCCCCTCTGCAGGAGGGGAAGCTTCATGAGCAGTGGAGCAATGTTGCAAGTATCTCTCTCTGCCTTTTTGGTTCATTCCCTACTCCTCTGTCTCTATAAAAAAAAAATGACCACTGGGAATGATGGAGTCATTATGATGTAGGCACTGATAACCCTGGTGGCAAAAATAAATAAATAATAATGGGCTGGATGGTGGTATACCTGATTGAGTGCACATGTTACAATGTGCAAGGACCCAGGTTCAAGACCCCAGTCCCCACCTGCAGAGGGAAAGCTTTGCAAGTGGTAAAGCAGTGTTGCAGCTGTCTCTCTGTCTCTGTCTCTCTCCCTTGCTATTTCCCCTACCCTATCAATTTCTGTCTCTAGCCAATAAATAAATAAAGATAATAAAAAATTAGAATAAAAGAAATAAGGGAGGAAGGAAATAAAGAAGAAAAGAAAGGGGAAGAAGTCAAAGGAAAGAAAAGAAAGGGTAGTGGGTCAGTGGGCTGTCGGTCCCAGGGCTGTCCCTTTGGCTTCAGTGACTTGATGACTCAGCAGAGCACAGTCACCAGCTCAGGGCAGTGTGTCCCTTGCACAGCTTTGAGACCCCCTACTCAGCATCCTCTGTAGGACAGTCTCCAAAATCTCTCCACTGGGGGAGTGTGGGCTCAGTTCCATAAATTCCTCCTCTTCCAGTCATGACTGGCTCCAAGCTTGCATGAGCACATTCTTTATTGGAATGTCAGGCAAAGGGAGGACCAAGAGGGAGAAGGTAGGACAAGATGGAGCTTCTCATGTCCACTCTTTTTCTACTGCCTGCTCACAGCTGTTCACTCTTCTTTCTGTAAGATGCCAGCCCTTACAGGAGGTCAGGCAGTAATGCAGCGGGTTAAGTGCACGTGGCACAAGGCACAAGGACTGGCATAAGGATCCTGGTTCGAGCCCAGGCTCCCCACCTGCAGGGGGCATCACTTCACAGGTAGTGAAGCAGGTCTGCAGGTGTCTGTCTTTCCCCCTGTCTTCCCCTCCTCTCTCCGTTTTTCTCTGTCCTATCCAACAGCAATGACAGCAATGACTACAATAATAACAACAACAATAAACAACAAGGGCAACAAAAAGGGAGGGAGATGCCAGCCCTTCAGACAGCAGCCTCTGGGACCCCACAGGTGGGGAGATGGGCCAGGACCCTTATCCAGGAGGCTCTCTCCACCCCCACAAGCCTGTGTGACTCCCCAAATCTGGGTCAAGCAGGCCCAGAGATGTGAGGGTTAGCCCTGGTCCTGAGTGTCACTACAAATAGGGGAACGGGGCAGCAGGTGGGAGGGGTGAGGTCCCCTATTTATTACCCTATCTACAGTGAAACATATCTCTCTCTCTCTCTCTCTCTCACACACACACACACACACAGAGACACACACAGACACACACACACACACACACAAACACACACACACACACTCACACACACACACACACACACACACACACACACACACACCTGCTCCACTGGCAATTTGAATTGTGCAAGGGCTTCAAGCAACTGCTGGACAAGGGCTCCCCCTGGTGGCCGAGGCAAGTAGCTATTCCTTAACTGCTCTGCAAACAAGTGGAGATGTCACCTACAGGGAGACGCCAGCCCCAATGCACTCATCTCAGAGGACAGAAACCAACAACTTCTCAGTCTGCTGCCCTTCCCAGAACACCCTGCGCTGAATGGCTTAGAAACTGGGCCTCCACTGGAAACATCTCCCTCCACTGGGAGGAGCCCTGACTCAGGTAACACTGGGGTTCACAGAGGTGAGTGTACCAGCACCAGAATCCCCTCCAGCACATATCGTGGGGATTTTCCAACTTAATATAAATGTAAGGAATTTTAGAGCAGATGCTTTCAGCCCTACTCCCTGGATTCTCCACTTAGTTATTTGTTTTGTTTTGTTTTTGCCACAAGGGTTATTGCTGGGGTTCAGTGCTGACACTACAAATCCACTACTCCCAGTGGCCATTTTTTTCCTTTTTTTTTCCTATCTATTTTGTTTTGATAAAATAAAATAGAACCCCCTGCTCCCCACCTGCAGGGGAGTCGCTTCACAGGCAGTGAAGCAGGTCTGCAGGTGTCTATCTTTCTCTCCCCCTCTCTGTCTTCCCATCCTCTCTCCATTTCTCTGTCCTATCCAACAACCATGACATCAATAACAACAACAATAATAAAACAAACAACAAGGACAACAAAAAGGAAATAAATATTTTAAAGCGTCCTCTCTGAAGGTGGGGAGCAGGGGCTTGAACCCTGGCCCTTGCACATGGTAATGTGTGTACTTAACCGGGTGCACCCCGACTTAGCATTTACTAGCCCCACTTACTGGTCACACATCTGTGCCACCATTTGCCCCACCCCCATCCAACCCAACTGCTGTCTTAGCTTTTGATGCAATTCCCCCTTCAGCACACACATGTTAACTGGAGTCAAAAACTCATCCTCAATCCTGTTTCCCCTTTTAAGGTGAAATACATACACAGTGAAATTCACAATCCACAAGTGTGGCCGTCAATGGAGTTTGACAAGCGTGAATCCCCATGTCCTCCATATTCGTTTGCTTTGACCAGAGCACCACTCAGCTCTGGCTGCCGGCAGTGTAAGGGTTCAAAGCTGGGACTGCTCACATTCAATTAAGTAAGTTCAACTTTTATCTTTTTGTATTATTTTATTTCCTCCAGGGTTATCACTGGGGCTTGGTGCCAGCACTACAAAGCCACAGCTCCTGATGGCCACTTTTTCTTTTTCTTTTTTTTTTCCATTTTAGTTGATAGGACAGAGATAAATTGAGATGGGGAGGGAGAGACAGAGAGAGAGAGAGAAAAAATAGACACCTGTAGACCTACTTCATCACTTGTGAAGTGTCCCCCCTGCAGATAGGGAGTGGGGGGTTGAACTGGGGTCCTTGGCATGGTACTATGTACACTTAACCAGGTGCACCATCGCCTGGCCCTGTAAATTCCATTAAAAAAAAAACTTTTTTTTTTGAGCTGCCCTGCCTGGGAGGTGGCACAGTGGAGAGAGCACTGGACTCTCAAGCATGATGTCTAACTTTAATCTCTGGGATCAAACATGTCACATCAAATGTGTTCTGGTTCTCTCTCTCTCTCCCCTCCCTCTTTCTCATTAGTAAATAAGAAAAACGAATTAATTTGAAGAACCAGGGTTAACTAGCTAGTACAGTAGGTGCCTGTAATGTAAGTAAAGTGAGAACAGAGAGAAAGTGAGGCGTGAGTGACTCTGACCTTGTAGGTCCTTTGGAAGGTGGCTTCATAGTCCACAGGGCAGCGCATCCTGTCAGGAGATTCTGTCTTTCCTGCAGCCTCGGAATCAGCGCACTACAGCATAGAACAGTGCTGGGTGTTTTACATTTGTGTGCTCTGATTTCTTTCGCACATCACTCATCCTCAGTGGCTTCAGATAGCTTATTTTCTCAAAAAATATGTGAGCTCACCTACTTGCTGCCATTTTCAAATATGATTTTTATAATACTTCAGGACTAGAATTCTTTTCCTATAGGAACACCATTTCCGCTTTATAATGAAAGTCAGCTGGAACAGAAGACTTTGCATATTGCAAATTACTTTAGAGGCAAATTTTCAATATCTTCTTTTCACTTATAAATGAGTTGTGTTGTTATTAAAATGCAATTCTATTCAACTGTGTTTATTTCTTGCTTTTTTTTCTACTCCCTCTCAACCCATACTGATTTGAGGTAATTCTGGCAAGAACACTCAGCATAAAATAAAATTTTATTTATTATTACTTTTTTGTCATCTCAGGGGCTTCACTGCTCTGGGATGACTTTTTTTCCTCAGATAGCAAGAGAAAGAGAAAAAGATGAAGAGGCAGAGAGAGACGATAATAAAAAGAGACCACACGGCACTGATGCTTCCTCCAATGTGGAGGGTTTGTGCACATGCAAGGTAGCACACTTTGACATAAACATTTAAAAGACAGGGAACTAAAAGTAGCAGGCCAAGGGATGAGAAAGTAAAACACAGACTTGGGCTTTCCAAACCCAAGTAGTCGAGGAATTATAACTGAGTCTCAAATTTGCCTCTGAGCTCCCTGGAAGCTACAGAGAAAAGAGACAAGATCTTCTCCTGATTTTGTTGTATTTAAAATATTTATTTATGGGAGTCAGGCAGTAGCGCAGCAGGCTAAACGCAGGTGGGGCAAAGCGCAAGGACCGGTGTAAGAATCCCAATTCGAGCTCCCGGCTCCCCACCTGCAGGGAGGTCGCTTCACAGGCGGTGAAGCAGGTCTGCGGGTGTCTATTTATCTCTCCTTCTCTCTCTTCCCCTCCTCTCTCTGTCCTATCCAACAATGATGACATCAGTAACAACAATAATAACTACAACAATAAAGCAACAAGGGTAACAAAAGAGAATAAATATTTTTTTAATTTTATTTATTTATAAGAGGGCTATTGGTGAGAGAGGAGAGTAAGCAAGAGAGAGGAAACACACCAAAGCATCGTTCTGACACATGGGATCCCAGGGATTGAACTTGGAACCTCATGCTTGAAAACCCCACACATCCACTGCACCCCTGCCCAGCCCCCTGCTCAGGGTGCTCATTTTAAGAGGGAGAGAGGGAGGGAGGAAACAGAGCATTTGCTGGGACTGAGAAAACGATATGAAGAGCCTTGGGCGGAGTGATAATAGATCATGCCTTGACGGTGCGTAAAGCCAAAAGGGATTGGCCACGCAATTCTGGGTCATGTGTCTCTGGTCCCCAGGTCCCAGGAGCCCACTCACAATAGCAGGTGTCCCCTTCACTCAGACTGTCCCAGGGCCAAGCCAGTGGTACTGGGGCTCTGTCCCATGAGCTGAGAGCTCTCTGGAGGCAGATGAGGAGACTGGGAACACCAGGAATCTTCCTCGGGGCGTTTGCTGTTCTACTCATTGCATTTTTTTTTAATTTTATTTATTTATTTATTTTCCCTTTTGTTGCCCTTTTTTTTTATTGTTGTAATTATTATTGTTGTTGATGATGATGTCGTCATTGTTAGATAGGACAAAGAGAAATGGAGAGAGATGGGGAAGACAGAAAGGGGGAGAGAAAGATAAGACACCTGCAGACCTGCTTCACCGCCTGTGAAGCGACTCCTCTGCAGGTGGGGAGCCGGGGGCTCTAACCGGGATCCTTACGCCGGTCCTTGCGCTTTGCACCATGTGCACTTAACCCGCTGTGCTACCGCCCAACTCCCAGATTTTTTTTTTTCACCAATTTAGACGTTCTAAAACATCACATATCCTGAATTCACTGTCTGAATTCTGTCTCTGGTTTTGCATGTGCCAGAGTGATGCTCTGGTGTCCTCTCTCTCCTTCTCTCTCTCTCTCCCTCCCTCCACACACATGTATATGGTACTTGCTTTCTTCTTTTAAATTTGCCAAGTCAACACTGGGCCCTATCTTATTCCTCTCCAGAGGCCTCTAGACACTGCCCATGAACCAGGGATGAGAATGAACAGATGTGGGTGTTCTCCTGGGGTTGCCCAACCCGGGAGTCCCCCCCACACACACACACACACACCTTGCAGGATGTCCAGAAGACCCGTTGCTCCCTAGAATGCACAGAGGCGCAGCACCTTACACCTTCCCTCCTGGAGCTCCAGGCCTCGACCCAGCAACCAGGGCAGCCAACTGAGCCCCGCGCCGCTGCCTGAGGTGTCCACCAGAGGGCGCGCTGACCGCACAGGTGAGTGGGCGTCCCTAGCGCCCCCCCCCCACTTTTGTGAGTCGCTAGTGTGGGGGGAGGGCACCCCAAAGGATGGATAAAGAGATCCAGGAGGAGCTGTCCTTCCGTTCCTGAAGGCTGCTGCTGCACTGGCCACACCCAGGTCTCCTCTCCAGAGCCCTTGTTCAGGGTCTGAGAGGCCCCTCGGTGTTTGCTGATGATGTCACATCCGCCTCCCCCCACACCCATCGATGAGACTGGAGTGAGCCACTGGTCAGGTGAGTCAGGCCACTCGGGCCCTGAAGATTTTGGAGAAGGAAGTGGGCATGGCACCCTGAAGGGGGTAGCTCAGTCAAGCCCCCCAACACTGGGCAGCAGCAGAGGGTGGGGGGTACTGGTTTGCTTCTTTCTGTGAGGTGGTGTCAAGGGAGGCAGCCTGCAGCTGGGGCAGGAGGAGCTGCTGACCTGAGCAGTGAGTCTGCCTTCCGGGGACCCCCAAGGAACCGAGATGATATGGATACCCATTGCGTATGTCCCAGTCCCTATAGGCTACAGCCTGAGCATGTCCCTCCCAGGTTTGTGTCATTCCACTGTATTATGACATCACCTAATGATGTCACAAAACAGCAGGGGAGAGTTCTGAGGACCAGTACAAAGGGGGCACATACACTGGCCAGCAGGGCCCCCTCCCACCAGATTTCCCTCCTCTGACATGCTTGGGGGGGTCTCTCTCTCACCCTGAGACACTGGGGTCACTGCACTAGGCCCCACCCATAAACTAATGGCCTCACCCTTCTCCCAGGCAAACAGCCTCCTCCCAGTGTGATTGTTGTTTGCTGATGATGTCACATCCGTCTCCCCCCACACCCATCGATGAGACTGGAGTGAGCCACTGGTCAGGTGAGTCAGGCCACTCGGGCCCTGAAGATTTTGGAGAAGGAAGTGGGCATGGCACCCTGAAGGGGGTAGCTCAGTCAAGCCCCCCAACACTAACTCTTGGCACCCTGCACCCCTCCACCTAAGCCATTTGTGTCTAGCTCCTGGGAGCTCTGATCTCAAATGAGGTAGCCCCCCAAGCCAGAAGGGTCTCTCACCGCCTGGTGGGACCAGGAGCCATGGTGTTAAGTGGCTGGGACAGACCGGATGGGGCATGTCACAGGGAGGGGACGGACCAGGATGGAGACATCCACAGCCCCTCAGGCAGCCCCCCACACACACTTCCTCCAGAGCCAATGACTCCAGAGCCAGTGGTGGCCCCAAAACAGTTTCCTACAGCCTCCCTAGTCCTCTGGTCACCTAGGGCTCCTCCCCTCCTCTGTCACCCAGACTAAAGGTCAGTGGCTGTGATGGATGGGACACCAAAAATAGTGACAGTAGCGTCCACCCCGGGGAAAAACAGGGTGGAAACTGCATCGCAGTTGCAGGTAGGGTGCAGGTTTGAGCCCCAGCTCTCCCCTAGAAGAGCAGTGGTGTGGGGGAGCCCTGGTGCTGTGGGCTGTCTCCCTCTGTGTCTCTGAATGAATGAAGAGGCATCCTGGAGCAGTGAATACACAGAGAGAGAGAGAGAGACATACACACACTCTACCACAACAGAGCATAAACTCTTGGTCCTGCCTGCAGAACTGGAGCTGCTGAGATGCCCAGGGAGGGTGCCCTGTGGACTCCAGGAAGGTTGGGGGCCACTGGGTGGAGGGCGAGGCATTGACATGTGTTTGGGGCAGAAGTGAAATTGCAGCCCAGAGTCAGCGCAGTCTGCTAGAGTGGCGTTTGTCTCCTCACTGAAGGAAACAGAAACGAGCCCTGCTGGTGGGACGTGCGCTGTGTCTGCACTTGAACTCACTGCACAGCCTGTGGGGTGGGGTGGGGAGCTGCACGTGACTTTACCCACCAGGCCCGGGGCCTTTGGGAAAGGAGGCACAGGAGGGGTTGCGAGAGCAGCCCGCCGCCCTCAGCCTGGGTTGCCCTTTCTGTTGACAGTGGAATGGAATCATCTGGAAATCAAAAGAACCTGGGAGGTGGAGGGGGGGGCTTGCAGCTCAGACTGTGGTTCCATGGCCTTTCTCAGCCAAGGCTACCCTGGTCTACAGCATCCAGAGCACAGTGACCACCTGGCCTAGGGGCAGCTTCTCACTCCTGTGTTCCTCCCCCCTCCCCAGGTAGGGCTGCATGTCCCAGGGAGACTGTGTACCCTGAGGGGGTCTGCACTCCAGGGGCCGGTAGCCCCTATCTCTGGAGAAGAGCCACAAGGAGGGAGTCCACAGGTCACCAGGAGGACTGTCCACTCCTCTCTCACTGACCAGGACAGCAAGGCCCTGGGGACAGGACATGACTTATGATTTGCTCTGTATACCATTCCCTGTGATTCAGGTTTGAGCTTAGCAAGCTCCTCTATTTATGTCTCTCTGTCCCCCGCCCCTCAAAAAAAAAAGTTATCCCAGAGTAGTGAGGTCCTGGAAGTGCAAAAACAAAGTCACCGTGTTTTTCTATGGTGCCAATGACATAGCAGCTTCTCCCAGATGTTGAGACCAAGACACAGGCTGCACCATTCATGAATGCCTCCAGTTGCAAAGAAGGAACTCTCAGTTCTGAGGCCTCTCTGTCCATACTTCACTGACCACTTCCGGTGGCCAGTTGGTATGTGGCTCCAGCTTGGCAAGACAGCCACTGCTTCTCACCTCTGCTTTCAAGGAAGGTACAGGGCAGTGGGAACCATGGCCTGAACCCTAAGCAGCTCACTTGCCATCCATTTTTACGTTATCTCTTTGACCAGAACTGTGTTTTGCCCCCTCACAGCAAAAAAGATCAGAAAAAAATCCAACTGTTCTGTTCTCCAGACCTACTGGTAGAAAAAGGTGGGTGGACACATGGCGCGAAGCTTAAGGACAGGTGTAAGGATCTGAGTTTGAGCCCCCAGCTTCCCACCTGTGGGGGGGGGGGTTCACTTCACAAGCAGAGAAACAGGCCTGCAGGTGTCAATCTTTCTCTCTGTCTTCCCCTCCTCTCTCAATTTCTCTCTGTCCTATCCTACAACAGCAAAATGGAGAAAATGGCCTCTAGGAGCAGTAGATTCGTAGTGCAGGCACCAAGAACCAGTGATAACCCTGAAGAAAAAAAGAAAGGAAGAAAGGAAGGAGGGAAGGAATGAAGGAAGAAAAAAGCAAATGGAGTCGGGCAGTAGCACAGTGAGTTAAGCGCACGTGGAGCGAAGCACAAGGACAAGGACCGGCAGTTGCTTCACAAGCGGTGAAGCAGGTCTGCAGGTGTCTATCTTTCTCTCCCCCTCTCTGTCTTCCCCTCCTCTCTCCATTTCTCTCTGTCCTATCCAACAACAATGACATCAATAATGACTACAATAATAAAACAACAAGGGCAACAAAAGGGAATAAATAAATATAAAAAAATAAGAAACAAGCAAACAAACAGATGGAGTATGTGTGCTGAGGGGCCTGCTTCTTGCCTTGCCCGAGCTCTAGAGACCACAACTTCAGATAACTCCAAAGACACCAGTGCATGGAAGAGACGCAGAGTTCAGTTGGTGAGTGTGGCCTCTTGAGAGCATAAGATATTAAAAAGGGTCAGAAAAATAGCTCTCACCTGGATAGTGCACTTGCTTTGCCATGCACGGGACTCGGTTTCAAGACCCACTCCCATGGCATTGGGGAAGGCTTTGGTGCTGTGGTCTATCTATCTGTCTGTCTGAAAAAGCTCCCCACAGCAGAAGCCCTGACGGAGACAATAAGAAAGCATTAGGACACTGAAGACCTTTCTGTCCTGAGTATGTGACTCCTGCATCTGGGCCCAGAGTCCTGCCTGACATCAGAGCTAAACTCACTCTAGAAGTTTCACAACGGTCGGATACTAACGGGACACTCCAGCTGTCCTCAGCAGAGTTTCCATTGATTCTAGAGCCTTCTTGTCCAATGTCAATATGTTAGGGGTATTTTTAAAGAAACACAAATTACAACTCAAAAGTTTGTGCTTAATTATTTATCATTGCATGCATTTGCCTAATGGAAATTTTCATTTTATGCTGAATTTCAAGGTCCCCAAGGCCCATCCTTGCCCTCTTAGCGGCCCAGTTGCATCTGTTCATCCTTTTATTGCCCCCACAGATCTGTGCAAGTTCAGAGGCAGAGGCATGGTGATGGACAGAGGAGAAGGTTAAGGGTCTGAGTTGTTCTGGAAACAACTCTGGATCTACCAGGGCCCGGTTGTGGGGGCTCTGGCAGGCACCTGGATATGAGCACCTGGGTGTAACAAGGTGGGTGGCAGACCAAAAAAAAAGTTGATCAGAGACAGGCCTAACTTTTCCCTCCCTGAAAGAATTCAGGTATTGAAAAACAAATCCTGGTTAAGAGGACATGGTGCAAAGCGCAAGGACCATATAAGGATCCCCGTTTGAGCCCCCGGCTCCTGACCTGCAGGGGAGTCGCTTCACAGGCGGTGAAGCAGGTCTGCAGGTGTCTGTCTTTCTTCCCCCTCTCTGCCTTCCCCTCCTCTCTCCATTTCTCTGTCCTATCCAATGACGATGACAACAATGATAACTACAATAATAAAACAAGGGCAACAAAAGAAAATAAATAAATATTAAAAAAAAAAAAAAGAAAGACAAATCCTTAGTGGGGAGAAAGAAGGGGGAAAAATTATTTCCATTTCTACTACTCAGCGCCCCCTGCTGTTTACTCTGGGGAAGTGCTTGACAACCCAGCTGTCTTCACTGCTGAGTGTGACAAGAAAAAAAGTGGTTTGTCCAGCTCAGTAGACTTTCTTTTCAAAATTTCTTCCACCAGAGAGAAACAGATTGAGGGTAGGGATAGGCCTGCCAGCATCCATATCCAGTGGAGAAGCAATTACAGTAGCCAGGACTCCCACCCCCTGCACCCCATAAAGAATCTGGGTCCATAACAGAAGGGTGGGGAGGTTCTTAGGGGAAGATGACCAGAGGGCCCTGAAACCCAATGCCATGAGGACCCATGCTGGGAAATTGTGCAGAGGCAGTCACATCTGCCATGTTGTCCGCCATGTTGTGCCCTCAGGGCATTGTCTATTTCCCCCCCCCCCCCCCCCCCCCGCAATGGTTGTGGGGCTCTGGTTGCTCCTCCCCCTTCCCATTCTCACCAGAGTTGTTATCCTACCCTGGAGTGCTGTGGTTACGCCTCCTCCTTCCCATTCTCAGGAGAGCTACTCCCATAAAAGCCCTTCTTCTTCCACACCTCGCTCTCTTGCCTGCCCTTCACTTCGGTGTTTAGATGCGTGAGGCGGCCATTTTTGCTACCTCCACGTGGCCCAACCTGTTTCTCTCTCACCCAACTCTGAGGTGCCAGCGCAAATAAAGATTTGTGTTTCCTCTTCGCTCCGGATCTCCTCTCTCTCTCCTCCGCCAGAGAGAGAAGAGGAATAAAAGAAAAACATTTGGAAGTAGTAATAGGTGTAGGTGTGACTTAGAAAGGAAGAGAAGGCAGAAACATAGAAAAAAAGGGGGTAAGTATATCTGTGACCTTGGGGAGAACTACTGCAATTTCCAATGGAGGGAATGAGGACACAGACTTCAAGTGGTGGGAACAGTGTGGAATTATTCCCTTGTTATCTTAGAAGTTTGTAAATCGCTAATTAAAAAAAGTTTGCCAAGTCATCTCAAAAAAAAAAAAAAAAAAAACCCTGAAGTTAACCAGAATGTACCAAGCTTATTTACCCAAGGAAAATATTGGTCATGCAGGGGAGGCTCTATGCCCTCCACAGAGGACATTGACAGGTGTGGTCGATGTGTGGAATTTGATAAACACATACGCACATCCAATGAAGGAAATAAAGTCTGAGGCTTTCTCTCGGTGGATGTTTTCTCACGGAAAAATCAAAGCAGGGCGAATGATCTAGGCCAGCCAGATCTGCTGTCTCAAATCCGGCCATTTCCTGCACGCAGCCAAGTCACTGAGGAGTTTTTAGGACAACAAGCCAGTGTCTCTCCCTTGCAGCTCCGGGAAAAATGATGAATGTGCAGGCTAGCTGGGCCTATAGCAAAGAGCTTGTATTTGCAGGAGCCAGTGTGCGCCGCCCACACAGATAAGCTTTCAAGACAGAGCTGGGGACAGAAGCTAAGGAAAGAAGGATCTTAGAACAGAAAAATTGAATTTGAAAACCAGCTCTCCTGTTGCAGACCAGGAGATAGGGGGCCAGGAGATAGCTCAGCGCACTAGAGCACTGAATTTTCATGGCTGAGGCCTCAAGTTACAGGTTCCACCCCCAGAACAACCCTTATGCCAGAGCTGAGCTCAGCTCTCTTATAAAAAAAAAAAAAGAAAAAGAAAGAAAGAGAGAAAGAGAGAGAGAAAGAAAGAAAGAAAAGAAAAGAAAAGAAAAGAAAAGAAAAGAAAAGAAAAGAAAAGAAAAGAAAAAAGAAATAGGGAGCCAGGGGGTAACGCAGTGGGTTAAGCACACGTGGCGCAAAGTGCAAGGACCGGCATAAGGACCGGTATAAGGATCCCGGTTTGCGTCCCCGGCTCCCCACCTGCAGGGGAGTCGCTTCACAGGCGGTGAAGCAGGTCTGCAGGTGTCTCTTTCTCTCCCCCTCTCTGTCTTCCCCTCCACTCTCCATTTCTCTCTGTCCTATCTAACAATGATGACATCAATAACAACAACAGCAATAACTACAACAACAATAAAAAAAACAAGGGCAACAAAAGGGAAAATTTTTTTTTTAATTTTTAAAAACTGCTAAAAAATATCCATATATTATTTGTTTTATTTATTTTGGGTAGACAGAGATAATTTGAAAGGGAAGGGGGAGAAAAACAGAGAGGGAAGGGCTGAGCGGTGGCACCACTGATTAAGTGCATGTTACCAAGCACGAGGACCCAGGTTCAAGTCCCCAGTCCCCACCTGCAGAGGAAAGTATGAGCAGTGAAGCAGGGCTGCAGGTGCCTCACTTTCTCTCTCCTTCTCCATCTCCCTTCCCCCTCTCAGTTTCTCTCTGTCCTGTCAAACACGTTCTGTAAGGATCACATCACACTGATCCCCAAAGCAGGAAAGGACTCTACCAGAAAAGAACACTCTAGACACAAAGATCCTGAAGATGATCTTGGTAAACAGAATCCAACAACATATCAAGAGAGCAGTTCACACAGCTTTGGGGTTAATTTTCCTGCTTCCTTCTCGGTGGCTGTGGAATCCAGCCTGACTCTGCTTAGAAGCAGGACTTGCCTTCCCTCTGGAGTCTGCCAGGATTGCCTGACAGTCCGAGACCAGCAGTGGTTCTTCCCAGCATGTGGAGCCTTAGTGTTTAAATGTGCCATCTGTCACCCAGGAAGTGATGCATTGTTTCTCTTCTCTTTTTTCCAGATTACTGTTCAGTTTTGGTTTATGGTGGTGCTGGGGATTGAACCTGAGGCATTTGATGCCTCAAGCATGAAAGGTTTATTGCCTAACCGGTATGCTATCTCCCCAGCCCTCTCTTCTTCCTTTTTTTAATTTTTTTAAATTTTATTGATTTAATAATCACTGACAAGACTGTGGAGTAAGAGGAGTACAAGTGCATACAATTCAATTCCTACCACCAGAGTTCAATATCCCTTCCCCTCCTTTAGAAGTTTCCCTATTCTTTATCCCTCTGGGAGTATAAAGATCTTTATGGGGAGCAGAAGGTGGGAAGTCTGGTTTTTGTAATTGTTTCTCTGCTAGACATGGGTGTTGGCAGGTTGATCCATACCCCTAGCCTTTTTTTTTTTTTTTTTTTTTTTTTTTTTTTACCAGAGCACTGCTCAGCTCTGGCTTATGGTAGTGTGGGGGATTGAACCTGGGACTTTGGAGCCTCAGGCACCAGAGTCTCTTTGCATAATCATTATGCTATCTACCCTCCCCCCCCCCAGCCTATTTCTATCTTTCCCTAGTGGGGCAGGGCTCTGGGGAAGTGAGGTTCCAGGACACATTGTTGAGGTCATCTGCCCAGGGAAATCAGGTAGCATCATGGTAGCATCTGCAACTTGGTGGCTGAAAAGCATTGATTATAAAGCAGAACAAATTATTGAATAATCAGGAACCTAAAACTAAGAGTATAGAAGATGAAATTTGGGGGCTTCATGTTGGAAGAAGCTAGGAAGTCTTATTTTAGGTATATTCCATGGGGCCCATGACTTTATTAGTTTTTGCCTGAGCCCAACAGCTAACATGCAGGTGAGCTATGAGTTTTGTCTGGGAAGATGGTGTAAGAGTTGAGAATAGAACTAGACAACTGGAGCAGGACAGAGAGAAGCTCCCAAATATGGGAAAAGTATATAAATACCATTAATTGTAAACCCTATTGATCTGACCTAGGACCCATGTCTATTCACATTTAGCACAGGAGTCTGTGTAACCTCTGCATCCTTGAGGGCCTGAGCTCATATTCCATGGCCATATTCATATCTAGGAACATTCTAGGCTGCACTCATCTCAGGACCTGTCTCCCCTCCCTTCAGAGAGTGGGGCCACTTCTACCACTGTTGTTCCACACTAAGGGCAAGGTCCTGTAGAGGCCCACAAGAGGGCTTGTGATGATGTTCCTGTTGGAGAAGACCAGTAATGGTGGAGAGAGGGATCTGTTAGAGATCTAGGCCCATCTTATCTGTGTGGGAATCCTAGGATTCCCTGGCTAGAGCCCTATCTTAAGATGTGCGTGTTGGGTCAGTAAAACAATTCACTTGGATATAGTGCTCTGCTTTGCCTTGTGCACAACTCAGGTTCAAGCCCAGCCACCACCACATTGGAGGAAGCTGGTGGATCACTTTGCTTCTTTCTTTGTGTAAAAAAAAGAATAATAGGGAGTCGGAGTTGGTAGTGCAGCGGGTTAAGTGCTGGTGGTACAAAGCACAAGGACTGGCGTAAGGATCCCGTTTCGAGCCCCCAGCTCCCCACCTGCATGGGAGTCACTTCACAAGTGGTAAAGCAGGTCTGCAGGTGTCTTATCTTTTTCTCCTCCTCTCTCATCTTCCCCTCCTCTCTCCATTTCTCCCTGTCCTATCTAACAACAACAACATCAATAACAACAATAACTACAACAAGGGCAACAAAAGGGAAAATAAATATTTTTTTAATTTTAACAATAAATTAAAAATGAATCAATAAAAAAATAGAGAAGTTCACCAAGACCAAATGGGATTGATTCATCCCTGGGAAACAGGGATGGTTCAGTGTCCACAAGTCAATCAATATAATTCATCATATCAACAAAAAGAAAGATAAAAATCACATGATCTGGGCAGGGATAGAAAGCCTAATGGTTATGCAAAAAGACTCTCTAACCAGAGGCTCCAAAGTCCCAGGTTCAGTTCCCTACACCACCATATACCAGAGCTGAGCAGTGCTCTGGTAAAAAAAAAAAAAAAAAAAAAAAAAAATCACATGGTCATATAAACTGATGCCCAAAAGGCATTTAACACTTGATCTTAGCCAGAAGGCCGAGAAGCTTTCCAAAAAGGCATTTGACATTATCCAAAACCCATCTATGATAAAGACCCTCCAGAAACTGGGGGTTAAAGAAGTTTCTCAACATAATAAAGACCATTCACGACAAACCCATAGCTTACATCATTCTCAATGGGCAAAAGTGAAAGTCTCCCCCTAAAACTGGGAACCAGACAAAGATGGCCACTCAACATACTTCTCAAGGTCCTCACCACTGCACTCAGATAAGTAAGAGAGGTCAAAGGTATACATATTGGAAAGGAAGAAATTAAACTATCACTATTTGCTGGTGACATGATAATATACCTAGAGAACTCCAAGGACTCCACCAAAAAAAAAAAAAAAAACTACTGGAAATAATAAATTAAGTACAGTAGCAGGAAACAAAAATCAATACACAGAAATCTGTGGTATTTCTGTTTACAAATAAGAAATCAGAGGAAACAGAAATAAAAGATTCAATCCTGTTTATAATTGAACCCAAAAATGATAAAATATATCTATAGGTGAATCTAAAGGAACTTCACAAAGAAAACTGGGGAAAAAAACAAACTCTAAGACATTGTTAAAAGAAATAGAGAAGGACACACAGAAATGGAAGAACATTCCTTGTTCCTGGATTGGATAAATAACATAATATGGCAACCCTTTGACATGTGGCAAGTGTTGGAGCTGGGAATGAGCCCATGTGAGCAGGTGTTTTGAATGTTCCGGGATTGCCCAGTACAAGGACAGATGGAGGACAGACACGAAGGCCCATATAAGTGGGATCCTCAGAAGATAGTTTGCCAGAAATCAGGGAGATAGTGCAGAGGTGGTGTGCCAGACACTCATGCCAGAGAACCCAGAAGTCACAGGTTCAGTCTCCACCACTACCATATATCAGAGCTAAGCAGTTCTCTAGTTTCTCTCCCTCTCTCTCTCTCTCTCTCTGTGTGTGTGTGTGTGTGTGTGTGTGTGTGTGTCTTGCTATCTTGTGACAATAAATCTTTAAAAAAAATTAAGGGATGAGGTGGTGCACCTGGTTGAATGCACATGTTACAGTGCATAAGGACCCCCAGGTTCAGGCCCCCGTCCCCACCTGCAGAGGGGAAGCTTCACGAGTGGTGAGAAGGGCTAAAGATATCTCTGTCTCTCTCTCTCTCTCTCTCTGTATCTCCCCTTTCTCTCAATTTCTGGCTGTCTCTATTCAACAAATGAAAATTTTAAAAAAGTCAGAGGACTGGGTGGTGGTGCACATGTTACTCAACAAACCTACACTTCCCACCTGCAGGGTGGAAGCTTTATATATCTCTCTCTTTCTCTCCCTCTCTATCTCTACCCCCACATTCAATTTATCTCTTTCCTATCAAATTAAAATAAGAACAAAACAGCCAATGGGAGTGGTGAGTTCGTTGTGTAGGATGACCCCCAGGAAGAGACTGGGGTAGGAGAAGGACCTTGATTCAGTGGGCACTTTAGTAGGAAAAAAAAAAAAAAAAAAACCTGAAAAGAAATAATTCCCCCAAGCCAGTGGCACGGGCCAGGCACAGTCTGCTTACATGTCCCCTCTGAGGGTGAGTTCCGTGGAGTGCCCAGCAGGAACAAATCCAAGATGCTTCATCAGGAATACTCCCTACCAACCCCAGACTACGTAGAGTTCTTACAGACATTCGACAGTAAGGACGCGGGGAGCTAGCTCACCAGGCACAGTGCATTTCTTGTGGGAGGCCTTCCCTGGGTTTACGCCCTGGCACGACATGGAGCACGATATACAATACTGGGGGAGCTCCATGGGTAGGAGGACAGGGCTGCGGTGTCTCTCCTCCCCCCTCTCTCTCACTCTCAAATGAAGAATAGAGAGCCTAGGAGGTAGCACAGTGGATAAACTGTTAGAATATCAAGTATGAGGTACTGAGTTCAATCCCCAACATCCCATGTACTAGAATAGACCCATGTCCATCTCTCACTCATAAATAAATCTATCCAGAAAGGAAAGAAGGAAGAGAAAGAAAGGAAAATGAAATAAACGGGGATGGGTAGTAGTTCACCTAAAAGAGAATACACATTACCATGGAAAAGAGCCTGGGTTCAACCCCCCTGGTCCCCACCTGTAGGGAGGAAGCTTCAGGAGCAGTGAAGCAGAGCTGAAGGTGTCTCTCTCTTTCTCTCCTTCTCTGTCTCCCCTTTCTCTATCAATTTCTCTGTTTTTATCCAAAAAAGAAAAGAGAAGAAAAAGAAAAAGTAAGGGAGGATGGAAGGAAAGAAGGAAGGGAGGAAGTGAAGGAAACAAAAATGGTGTCTGGGAGCTGTAGAATTGTCATGCAGAAATGAAGAACAGAAACTAAAAATGTGGGCTGGAAAGGACACACAGCAGACTTGCATATGCACACAATCCCAAATTCGTTTCTTGGTTAATTTATTTGGTGAGTAAATTTAATTTAAAATAAATAAATACCAAAACAGATTAGGACATGATGTGCTCTGGCAGGACAGAGAACTTGGAGACACAACCCTGGCTTAATGCAACAATAAGCAAGTGAAAGCCACACACAACATTCTGGTAGAGGCCATAGAACAATCCTGTCAATGATTAAAGATGGAGGCCAAGGAGCCACAAGGAAATGCCCCTCTGAAAAAGAGAAAGAGGAGCCGGGCGGTGGTGCAGTGGGTTAAGCGCACATGGCATGAAGCACAACGACCAGCATAAGGGTCCCAGTTTGAGCCCTCAGCCGGGCGGTGGCACAATGGATTAAGCGCATATGGCGTGAAGTGCAATGACCAGCATAAGGGTCCCAGTTCAAGTGCCCAGCTACCCACCTGCAGGGGAGTCGCTTCACAGGTGGTGAAGCAGGATTGCAGGTGTCTATCTTTCTCTTCCCCTCTCTGTCTTCCCCTCCCCTCTCCATTTCTCTCTGTCCTATCCAACAACGATGATGATGATAAACAATAAGGGCAACAAAAGGAAAAATTTTAAAAAATGAAAGACCCAGAATAAGAGATTAGAGTCCTAACTTTTAGAACCTCCTGCAAATCAGAGTTCCAGCCTGGGTGGATTCACTGAGGAATCCTACCCAAGAAAAATCCACACCAGTCCTCCCTAAACTCTGCCCCAAAAATTAGAAGTGAAGGAACACTTCCTGACTGTGACAGAGCTAGTATTATCCTAAGAGCAAAACTAGTCAGGTAGCACTAGGAAACAGATCATCAAAGCTTCTTGTGAAGAGAGATACAAGACCATCAGCAAAATGCTAGCAGACTGAATCTAGGGACTACATTGTAAACTGACTGGAGATTATCGCTGGAGTAAAAAGATTGACACTACAGGAAAAAAAAAAAAAAAACCGATCCTTATCATAAACCAAACCAACAGTATGAAGGTTCAAAAAATACCCAAGGGAGTCGGGCTGTAGCGCAGCAGGTTAAGCGCAGGTGGCGCAAAGCACAAGGACCGGCATAAGGATCCCGGTTTGAACCCCGGCTCCCCACCTGCAGGGCAGTTGCTTCACAGGCGGTGAAGCAGGTCTGCAGGTGTCTATCTTTCTCTCCTCCTCTCTGTCTTCCCCTCCTGTCTCCATTTCTCTCTGTCCTATCCAACGACAACAACAACAATAACTACAACAATAAAACAACAAGGGCAACAAAAGGGAATAAATAAATTAAATAAATAAATTTTTAAAAAAATACCCAAACTATAGTGAAATCCGCATCCTTTCATGTTAATAGCATTCAGTGAGATAGGGAGGTATCTATCCCCAGACCACTATAAACTCTCATGAGCTCAATATCTAACAACTATTAGAATTAAATAACAAAAGCAAACAAACAAAAAAGCCAATCTTACGGGGATCAGGTGGTAGCGCAGCAGGTTAAGTGCACATGGTGCGAAGTGCAAGGACAGGCATAAGGATCCTGATTCTAGCCCCTGGCTTTCCACCTGCAGACAGGTGTCTGTCTTTCTCTCCCCCTCTCTGTCTTCCCCTCCTCTCTCCATTTCTCTCTGTCCTATCCAACAATGACATCAGCAACAACAACAATAACACAACAACAATAAAAAACAAGGGCAACAAGAGGGAAAATAATTTTTAAAAAAATTAAAAAGATGGCGCAAAGCACAAGGACCAGCGTAAGGATCCCAATTTGAGCCCCTGGCTCCCTACCTGTAGGGGAGTCGCTTTACAGGCGGTGAAGCAGGTCTGCAGGTGACTGTCTTTCTCTCCCCCTCTCTGTCTTCCCCTCCTCTCTCCATTTCTCTCTGTCCTATACAACAGTGACAACAATAATAACTACAACAACAATGAAAAAGAACAAGGGCAACAAAAGGGAAAATAAATAAATTAAAAAATTAAAAAGAATAATGAAGCTTTTTTAAAAATCTTGTTTCCATCTCTCTCCCTCTCCCTCTCTCTCTCTCTCTCTTTTCCTTCAGGGTTATTGCTGGGGCTCAGTGATGCCATTACAAATCCACTGCTCCTGGTGGCCATTTTTTCCCATTTTATTGGACAGGACAGAGAGAAATTGAGAAGGGACAAGGAGAAAAAGACACCTGCACACCTGAAGTGTTACTGCTTCAAGTGCATCGTTGGGAGCTTGAACCTGGATCCTTGCGCTACCCCAGATCTTATCTCTCTCAAGTTGCAATGAACAATCTGAAAATGGAACTCAGAAAGCATTTTCATTTATGACAAGACCTAAAAAATAAAATAACCTAAAATTTAACAAAAGTGGAACAGGCAGCCGAGCATCTGGTTGAATGCACATGTTACAATGTACAAGGACCTGGGTCCATGTCCCTGGTCCCCACCTGCAGGGGGGGAGCTTCACAAGTAGTGAAGCAGGGCTGTTGTCCCTCTCTATCTCCTCCTCTCAATTTCCTGCTGTCTCTAACCAATAAATAAAGATAATAAAGAAAATTAACAAAAGAAGGACAGGACAACAGCTCATCTGGAGAGTGTGCTATTTTGCTGTGTGTGCAGCCCAGGCGTGGAGGAAGTCTCAGTGCTGTGGCCTCACTTTCTCCCTCAGCCTCTCTCCTTTCTATCTTGTTTGTTTGTTTTGTTTTGTTTTGTCTTAACAACGGGAGTATAAACCTTGTACTCTGAAAACTACAAAACCCTGTTTAGAGATATTAAAGACCTAGATAAATCAAAGGATATTCCGTGTTCAAAGATGTGAAGACTTCATACTGTTAAGATAGCACTGTTTCCCAGGTTGGTCTACAGAGTCAACAGAATCCCAGATGCTTTCCTGCATAAATTAATGAGCAAATCCTAAATTGTTGTGGAAATACAAAGCACCCAAGGATAGTCAAAACCATCTTGGAAAAGACAAAAAGTTGGAAGGTTCTGACTTTCAGATTTCAAAGCATCCTGCAAGGTTACAGTTAATGAGACCATGTGGCTGTGGATTGTCACACTATGGTCACTTGATTGTTGACAAGGGTGCCAAGTTCATTCAGTGAGGAATCAAGCTACTTTTCAATAGAGGGTGCTGGAACAATTGGATATCCATTAGCTAAAGGATAAGTTGGAGCCCTTTTTATGCTAAACCCCAAAATAAACTCAAAGGTCAATCAACATATACATATACATATACATATACATATACATATACATATACATATACATATGAACTGAACTACAAAAATGGTGGTGGGGGATGGGACACAAGGTAAAAACACAGGTGTCACCTTTGTGGCAGCAGGCCACAATCACACACAGTAAGAAAAAACGATAGATGGATAGTGCAGCGGGTTAAGCACATATGGCACAAAGCACAGAGACTAGTGTAAGAATCCCGGTTTGAACCCCTGGCTCCCCACCTGCAGGGGGTAGCTTCACAAGCGGTGAAGCAGGTCTGCAGGTGTCTATCCTTCTCTTGCCCTCTGTCTTCCCCTCCTCTCTCCATTTCTCTCTGTCCTATCTGACAACAAACAACAAGGGCAACAAAAAATGGGGGGTAAATGGCCTCTGGGAGCAGTGGATTCACAGTGGATTCACACTGAACCCCAGCAATAATCCTGGAGGCAAAAATAAATAAAATCAAAAAAAGAAAAAACTATAAAGAAGTTTATTTATTGGGGCCAGGTGGTGGCACACCTGCTTAAGCACACACATTACTGTGCGAAAGGACCCACATTCAAGCCCCTGGTCCTCACCTGCAGAGGGAAAGCTTCACAAGTGGTGAGCTGGGCTGCAGGTATCTTACTGTCTCTTTCCTCTCTACCCCCCCCTCAATTTCTGTCTCTATCCAATAATAAAAATGAAAAAAAATTTAAATTAAAAAAAGAAGTTTATTTTGTGCTTCAAAGAACACCAGCAAGAAAATTAAAAAAAAAAAAATGAATGGGAGGGGTGTGTGTATGTGTGTGTCCCTGTCCCCAGGGCGTCTCCTGGGAGTTGTCTCCTTAAAGGAGAGTTAAAAGGGACTGAATATGTGTCTGAAATTTGCATACAGCTAGGAACCAGGTCCTTCGATCAAACTCCAACTTTGGCAATCAAATTGAGCTGGTTTATGGTAGTTCATTCAATCTTTGCCTTTTATGGCTGAACTGTAGGGTGTTAAAGATTAAGCTTCTGCTCTTTTTCCAACTCCTCAGTTGACTGCTGGGCAGCAGAGGATAAAATGACCCCATTCAACAGAAGGCAGAGGAAGTTCCAAGACAAAAGGTAATATGCCAAGTGAAGAGGCAGAGTTGCCAGTGACATGAAAACCCAGACACACTTGAAGAGCTTGGTACGTAATGGTAGCAACTTGAAGGTCATGACTTCACGGCGCCTACGGGGAATGAGATTTGCTTGTTGAATCTTATGAGTCAAACATGAGAAATCTGCAAAGGAAGGAGGAAGCCACCTGCACAACCCAAAGCTCAGGCCATGTGCTATCTCCCCCAACTTGGTCCAAGAATACACACAACCTTTTGGTTTCTGAGTGTGACCTGTTTTATAGCTCACCAAACCTGATAACATCGCCGAGAGTCCAAGTGGCTGCCTCTGTCCCAAGTTCACAGGCATAGATACCATAGTCCCGGTGTCCCTGTCTGGGTCACAGAATGCCTGCTTTGTGTACATTTCCCTCTTGATTACAGGGGCAGCCCTGAGGCCTCTTCTCCTCGATAGCTCATAAAAGATGCAGCCATACCAGCTGAGAAGTTTTCGAAAATGAGAATGAGACCTCCTGTCGGTGTTGGGTCAATGACTCAAATGCTGACTGGTGGTTCTGTCTGGGGGAAGCCAGGTCTGGATGTTCAAGGTCTGGCTGGGACTGGCATGGAGGAAACAGAGCTGGGTGGCAGGGAGAGGAGAGGGGACTGCACCCACTCAGATGCTGAGTGCTGAAAGGGTGAGTCACCGCCAGGCCATCAAAGCTCCCCACTGTGTCTCCTTAAGACTTAATTTTATCAGCAAGACAGAGACCTGTGCATTTCTCAGCTCTGCCACATGCAGACCGTAGGCTTGAACCTGAGTCCTCAGGTATTCAAGTTCTGTGCTCCAACACTGTATGCAATTCTCTCTGGCCCCTCAGCATGGTTCTCTAAACTTTGTACCTATCTGGGGAATAGCTCCACTGAATCGCATTGCCCTAAGGTCATCATAAATGGAAAGTTTAAAAGACATACTGCCGGGTGGGAGAGATAACATTATGGTTATGCAAAAAAGACTCTTATCCAGAGGCTCTAGAGTTCCAGGTTCAGTTCCCCGCACCACCAAAAAGCAGAGCTGAGCAATGCTCTGGAAACAGAACTAAAACAAAACACTTCCAAGTTGTGGTATATATACACAATGGAATACTACTCAGCTGTAAAAAATGGTGACTTCACCGTTTTCAGCAGATCTTGGATGGACCTTGAAAATTTCATGTTAAGTGAAATAAGTCAGAAACAGAAGGATGAATATGGGATGATCTCACTCTCAGGCAGAAGTTGAAAAACAAGATCAGAAAAAAGAAAAAAAAAACCACACAAGTAGAACCTGAAATGGAATTGTCGTATAGCACCAAAGTAAAAGACTCTGGGGTGGCGAGAATACAGGTCCAAGAAAGATGACAGAGGACCTAGTGGAGGTTGTATTGTTATATGGGAAACTGGGGAATGTTATGCATGTACAAACTATTGTATTTACTGTTGAATGTAAAACATTAATTCCCCAATAAAGAAATAAAAATAAAAAATAAAAAACCACTACCGTTTCTGGAAGCAGATCTCTATCTGTGGATTTGCTGATATCTGCAGGCTCCTTGCTGTATGCACCAAGGAGTGCACAGACCCGGAGGTCTCTCAGATTCGGGGTCAGCAGAAGTGAGGTGCGCGGGGAGAACTCGAGACCAATACAACTGGGGAAGGTGGTCCCCATTCCCAAAGACCCCAAAAGACAGATGGGGGCACCAGGACCTTGGGGCTCCAAGACCACAGAGGTCTAGGTGTCCTCTGTCCTGGTTCTATCCAGGCAGAGCAACGACGCGAGCTTCGGTCGCCTCGCAGATGGCCTCCAGGAAATGCAGGTAGACAACCCAGAGTGCCCTGGACTCTGCTCACCTCCGCTCCGCCCGCAGAAGCCGAGGCCCCGCCCATAGAAGCCGAGGCCCCGCCCACCGCCGCTCCCTCTCGGCCCCGCTCTCCTGCGCGCCCCGCCCACCTACACCTCGCCCACCGGCCGCCTCGAAGACATGGCCCCGCCCACCCCGCCCGGTCAACCACGCTGAGGCCCTCTTCGGGTTGCCACGCCCACAAAGACTCCAGCCACGCCCACTACCTCCTCAAGGGCCCCGCCCTCCGCAGGTGGGGCGCCCCACCCCCCGGGCCCGCCCGCGGCCGCCTCAGGTGGGGCCGCCCCGCCCTCCCGCCCTCCAGCGTGCGCGTCCAGCGGCGTCTTCTCAGCTTTTCGCAGTCGGCGGCCACCCCGGCGCTGCGAGTTTTGACATTTGGGAGGCAGCCGGGCGGGCTCCCCCAGACCGACGGCTGTGGCGGCGGCTGCCCCGCCAGGGTCCCTAGCCGCTGCCCCGCACTCCCGCCGCCGCCTGGGAAGGGCGGCCACGAGGCCCCGCGCTCGGCGTCCCGGCGGCCGCAGCCATGTCGCGGGGGCCGGAGGAGGTCAGCAGGCTCACGGAGAGCACCTACCGGGTGAGCGAACGCGCCCGCGGCGGCCGGGGCTGGGGCTTCGGGGCCGGGGCTCAGGGGTCGGGGGACGCCGGGGTTCGGGGGTCTAGGGTGTCGGGGCTCAGGGGTCGGGATTCAGGGGTCGCGGGCGTCGGGGTTCAGGGGTTGGGGAGTGTTTGTGTTCCGGTGTCCGGGAGTGTCTGAGTTCAGGGGTCGCGGGCGTCGGGGTCCAGGGGTCGCGGGCGTCGGCGTTCAGGGGTCGCGGGCGTCGGGGTTCAGGGGTCGCGGGCGTCGGGGTCCAGGGGTCGCGGGCGTCGGGGTTCAGGGGTCGCGGGCGTCGGGGTTCAGGGGTCGCGGGCATCGGAGTTCGGAATTGCGGGGCGTGGGGGCTGGGATTTGACGCCCAGGGGCCGCCGGGATTCGGAACTCGATGTCGGGGGCCCCGAGGTTCGAAGGGTTCAGGGCCCGCCGGGGGTCTCTGGGTTCGAGGCCAGAGGCTGCGGAGTAGCGGCCCCCATTTGGGGTGTCGGGCTCGGGACGCGGTAGCCACCTCCCCGCCGACTCCTCGGGGTGGGGCTCAAGGGGGTGCGCCCCCCCAGCCGCCCGGGAGCACCCGCAGCCCCGACCGCAGGGAGCGGCGCCGGGGCCTCGATGGGGGTTAGGGCCCGGGTCTGAGTGACAGCAGATACCGGTTCAGCCATCGATTGTGAACAGCGCACAAAACGACTTTGTTTTAATTTGGCCAGGGCTCACGGAACCCGACAGCTCGAAATGCATTTGGTGCCTTTGCTTTTTTCTTTTTTTCTTTGCCTACAGTTCGGTCCTTTGAATAGGCTTTTTTTTTAGGTTTCTAAAATTTTGCTTTTCTCTGTTGACAAGGTCTGAGCGAATTCCTGAAATCACTGAAGGTCCCTGGCTTCTGTTGTAGAAGAATGTTTTTTGGTTTTTTTTAACATTTATTTATGAGCCTTTGAAGTTTATCCGGATCGACTGCTTAGATGAATACGCAACGTGGCAACTGTGCGGGACGCAGTTGATGCAGCTTTGGGAGCGGGGGTGGGGGGTCTCTGAACAGCTGTGACCCCCGCTTGGGCGTTGACTTAGCAACCCTGGAAGCCCCAGAGCTTTGAATGTGTAGTCCCTGTCTTTGCGTGGAGATTGTCGGTACTGAAATGATCCAGGAGATCATTTGCAGGACGTCGACAAAGTGTGTAGATCGAACATTCTTGCTCTTAGATGCAGCTAAGCTATTTGGGGGGGCGGGGACAGCTCGTGGAGAACTGTGCGTAATGCAGGAATCCGAGGCAGAACCTAAGCCCCCCCACCCCCCCATCCCCGCACAGAAACACGTGAGCACAGAGCCCTGCCGCTCCTCCCAGATCAGAGCCGCACATGTTTCCCGTGGAGATGAAATGCCAGCTTGAGCAAGCAAGCAGTCAGACGCTCAGAAGTAAGTCTCGGCTCCTCTTCCCACTCGATTTATTTTCTTCTTCTGACTTTAACTTTTAGTGATGACTCAGTGGAGGGCCTGTACTCGGGAGAATCACAGACCCACAAACGCCAACCACTTTGGCATGTCACCTTACTCAAAGAACTGCGGCAGTAGGGGTGGCAGATTTCATTTTCTTTTGGTTATAAGATTTCTAGACATAAGGCAGCGTAAAGTATTCATATATTTTGAAAGATGCTGGAGATCAGAAGCCAGCGTCTAAGTACTTTCCATCCCCAGGTGCCTCACAGCCAGGCAGCTAGCAGAAAGATCTCCATGCTTCTGATGCAGTAGACTCCAGGTTCAATCCCGGGCACCGCCATCAGCCAGAGTTGAGCAGGGCTCTGGGAAAAGAAGGAAAAGGCAGGCAGGCACATACCCTATACCTGAACGCTCACAGGTGCTGGCTAGTTGTCTTGACTTTAATTACCATTTCCTTGTTTGGGGCTCACTTTTTTTTTTTCTTTTAATGTTGGAATAGAAATATCAGCTCCAGACAGGTTTGTACCTCATCTGCTAGCTTATGCTTTGACTATAAATGCACAGTGAGATTCTACATTCATGAGTCTGCTTGGGAAGCCCCCAGTCCTTTCACCACTTCCTCATTGGGTCCTTCTGAAAGCAGTTTAAGCTTCAGATGGTAGGAGTGGTCCCACAGATGGGACTAGTTTTTGTTTTTGGTTTTTTTTTTTTTAGATTTGTTACCTAGCAATCTACAATGTTTTTACTAATGGAAACACAGCCAGGTGCTTTTTCAAAAGCCACCTGCCAAGTGTTTTTTTTTTTTTTTTAACTTGCTAGGATGAACTTTAGATTATTTTTAAGTACTCAAATTTCTTCATCTTTGAAATAAAGGGATAAATTCTTTAGAGCAAATGAAGGATTACAAGGTAGTGTGATCCTGGGTAAACAGTATCAAATATCTTTAAATATTTATTTTCACATTTGCTGAGTTTTCTAAAATGTATACATAGACAAATGAGTGCTCCAGACCCATGCTAAGTCCTAGGAGGGTGTGTGTTTTATAGCTTCACAAACAAATGGCAGGATAATAAGCCCCAAATTGTCAACTTATGTTACTGTTGCTAATTAGAGTTAAGCCAGTCCCTCTCCCTCCCTCACTTAGCCTATAGTCTGTCCATGATTTACCCTCAGCTTCCTTGTGATTGTGCATAGTTTTCTGATGAGTAACATGCCTTAGTGGTATGAGGAAGAAGAAAAATTTTTAAAAATATATTTGAAACACCTCCAATTAAGAGTAACCACAACCTTCCTAGAAGTTAGAACTGTTAAGTCTTGGGAAGTTGAAGGGCCAGTGTGACGTCATACAAAACGTCATGCCCACTAAGGCAGCAGTGGAGGGAAAATGCCACTTACAGAAGGGGGTGGGCAAAATAGCTCACTGAAGTAGAGCCACCCAGATTTGACCTGTCCTCACTGCATTGGAGGAAGCTACCTGCCACCTCTTATTTAATCTGAAAACGTTGGCCCAGCAGTGTAGCCCCGACAACAACAGCAAAGATAATTTAATGTCATCTTCTCTGAGAGGCCTCCTCAGACAGCTCTCTTTAAAAACACTAGCAAGCACACCATTCTTCACCCAACTCCATCCAGTACTACTTAACTTCCACCACCTGCCCCCACTCAGGATACAGTTAATATGTGTGTTACCCTTATCTCCTCAATGGAATGATTTTGAGTTCCATGAGGAAAGGAGTATTGTTCTGTCGCATTTAGAGCAAGCAGTTCTTGACATGCAGTTTTTATTTGTATTTATTGAACAAATTAATGTTTATTTTGTTTAGATAGGACAGAGATAAATTGAGAAGTGGGGACAGAGAGAGATACCTGAGCACTGCTTCACTGCTTGCAAAGTTAACCCTCCTGCAGGTGGGGGCCAGGGGCTTGAACTCTGGTCCTTGTGTATGGTAACGTGTGCACTCAACCATGCATACCACTGCCCCGTCCCTCCACCTCCTCCTCCTCCTCCTCCTCCTCCTTCTCCTCCTCCTCCTCCTCCTCCTCCCCCTCCTCCTTCTCCTTCTCCTTCTCCTTCTTCTTCTTCTGTTTGCCCTTCTTCCGTAGCCAGTCAACAGTGTCAGGTTGAGCCTGATGTAAAGTTTCGAGACCTCCTTTGAATCTGGAGAGGTGGCAGTCGTTGACTATGTGGGTCATAGTCTATCTGTGCCCCGTCCCTTATTTAATTAAGCACCTAGCCTGTGCTGAGTGCCCCCCTTCTTATTTCTTAAAAGATTTTATTGGGGAGTCGGGCTGTAGCGCAGCGGGTTAAGCGCAGGTGGCGCAAAGCACAAGGACCGGCATAAGGATCCCGGTTCCAACCCCGGTTCCCCACCTGCAGGGGAGTCGCTTCACAGGCGGTGAAGCAGGTCTGCAGGTGTCTGTCTTTCTCTCCTCCTCTCTGTCTTCCCCTCCTCTCTCCATTTCTCTCTGTCCTATCCAACAACGACAACAACAATAATAACTACAACAATAAAAAAAAAAAAAGATTTTATTGATTCATTATGAGAGAGAACTAGACATCATTAGACCAGAGACAGTTTAGGACCTGATGCTGTCAGGTCCAACTCTCGCCACTTCATCTCTCGGCCACCACCCCATTCTTTTTCTAAGTGTCTCATTGAAGCAAACATTGGATTACAGATTCTTGGTCACCAACAAGAAACAGACTCGGCCTGGAAGTGAACAGAGCCCATGTGCCATTTACCGTGTCAACCTCTGTCCCTCTTTTATTTTATGCATTATTTCTAGTGGTTAACAAATTTGAACAAATAATTTTCAAAATGTAGTGATTAAAAATGTCACCAGAGTTTTTTGTCATTCTGTTAACTTGTTGTCACTGACATTTTGAACAAGTCTTGTTATTTTTGGAAAACAAGACGCTGAATTTTTGTTGGTAAAGCAAGGAATACCAAGTTTTGTTAGTTTGGTGCTTTTTGTTTTCTCTATGTGGATTTCATTGAGAAATGTATGAGTGGGGTCGGGTGGTGGTGTGCCTGGTTGAGCGCACATGCTACAATGTTCAGGGACCTGGGTTTGAGCCTCCAGTCCCCACCTGCAGGGGGAAAGCTTTTCGAGTGGTGAAGAGTGTTGCAGGTATCTCTCTCCCTCTCTGTTTCCCCTTCCTCTCAATTTCTGGTCTGTATGCAGCAAATAAAGATGACAATCTTTTAAAATAAAATGAATAAAAGAGAGATGTGTGTGTAAAAGGCCCTGCCTGGCTGGTTTCCAGGACAGACTGGCTGTATCCCCATTTGATACCATCATCTGTTCCCATAACACTTTCTTCAGGCATGCTGACGATAAGCTGGGATTTTTGAAAACCCAGACAACTTGCTCCTGATGACTAAAGACTGGAACAGTAAGAACCAGGTGCCAGGTAGCAGCTGGAGGGATTGCCAGGTATCAAATATTAAACTGAACAGCCTGGCATTGTAACTTCTTGTCTGGTAAAATGGAAATACAACATCGGATAATGGGTGCCTTTCTCTGTCATCACACTTTTTTTCTTGACTGGAAGGTCTTGGAATGATAACATTATTGCCTGCAGACAGCAGTGGGCCTCCCTGAGAAGCCTGGGAAGCGGGGGCTGTGAGGACAAGAGTCAGGTTGCTTCTGAGTTTGTTTTTGTGACATTATTTTGATACTGAGCATGATTTCTTGTTTTCCACTCGTACTGTAGTGAGCCCCAGGCAGACCCGAGAGAAGAGGAACTGCAGTTCGTCTACTGTTTCCCTCAGCATTCTGTGTAGCTGTTTACTTGGCAGTTCACAAGAAGTATTATAGAGCCGAAACGCCTTGCTTTGCTTGTTGACACCTTGCAAATGTATATATAAAGCTCACTGCTCCTGGACTGTCTCATTCAGATCAGGAAATAAGGCAGGACTGGGGCTTCCCTCAGTGCCATGCCGCTCCCGTGTGATGCTGGGGCTTGAACTTGGGTCATGCGCTTAGCAAGGCACATGTCCTCACCACCTCTTGGTCCCTGCAAATAGATGTTTCATTCCAGAGACTTTTATGGTCCCATATCTGCATGTAGAAAGGTATACTTAGGTGTATACATCTCACTAATTTGTCACCAACTAAATATACCTGTGTAACTAGCACCCAGAACAAGAAAACACACACACACACACACACACACACACACAACACCCTACCTTTTCCAGTTGCTACACCCCATCCAGAGGGACCACTTACCCAACCCAGCACCAATAGTTTGGCCTAATGCTTCCTTCCATTTTTCTTCCTTCTTTCCCCTTTCCTTTCTTTCTTCCTCCCTTCCTCCTTCCCTTTCTTCCTTTCCTTTTCTCTTTTCTTTTCTTCCTTCCTTCCTTCCTTCCTTTCTCATTCTGAGATAGAGCCAGGATCACACACACATGTATCACCACAAGCCAACACCTGTCTCACATTTTTTCTATTGTGTGTGTGTGAGAGAGAGAGAGAGTACATGAATGAGATAGAGAAGCACTGTCCCACCTTTTGTGGTGCTCTTGCTCCTCTCATGTGATGCCACTTGAACCCAAAGCCTCACACCTGAGACAGATGCTCAGCTATTGAGTCACCTCCCTAGTCGAGTTTGACCTATTTTGTCTACATGCTTCCAGCCAGTCAATTCACTCATGTCATTAGATTAATTATAGTTTTTTTTTTGCACGTAGTAATTCTGTGTGAATATGTATAATAATTTCTGTCATCTTTTCTTGACCTTTTGGGTTGTTTCCAGATGTGTCTCTGTATTGTGACTATCGTTTGTTCATTTGTTGTTTTATTAGGGCACCGCTCAGCTCTGGCTTAGGGTATTGTTGAGGATTGAGCCTGGCCCATAAATAGTGCTGCTATGAGTATGTCTAGTGGGCGTAGGCCCTCATTTCTCTTAGAAGTGCCTTGTCCATTTTGTAAGACCTTCTAATATTTCACTTTGATAGAAACTGCCAAGCAGTTTTCTGAGTGGTTGAATCTGCGTTCCATTCCCACCATCAGTTGAGAGACCTCCAGTTGCTCAGCGTCCTCCCCTATTGTTATTTTCTTCCCTCTTTTTTAAAATTTATATTTACTGTATAGAGACCTAAATTGAGAGATGGGGGGAGATGGAGAGGGAGAGAGAGAGAGAGAGAGAGAGAGAGGAGAAACACCTGCAGCACTGCTTCACCTGTGAAGCTTCCCCGTGGAGACCACAGGCTTGAACACAGGTGGTCTTGCATTGTAATGTGTGCTTAACAGGTATGCCATTGCCTGGCTCCTGGTCTCTTCTTTCCTTGCAGTTTGGGCCATTCCAATGGGTGATTAAGAGCTAAGCAAACAAAAGTGTTGGCTGCAGACTTGCTGGTTGGCCCTTCTGCAGCCTCTGCAGAAATCTGACCTCTGCGGGGGCCACTTAGTGTCAGGAGACAGAAAAGGACTCAGAGGACATGAGACAGGCCGTGGCTGTGGTGTTCAGAAGAATAAAACAAATTGTACAAACTATTGTATTTACTGTCAAATGTAAAACATTAATTCCCCAATAAAGAAATTTTAAAACATTTTAAAAAGAACAAATTGAATTTGGTTAGACTCTAAAGTGGCCATAGCTGAACACATCCGAAGTCTGGTTGTACTGGAGATGTGGGGGCATTAGAGGTGCAGGGGGTTGGGGGCAGCAGAGTTGTGTTAACTAAGTTCTCTTACTAATCAGGTGTCAATGAAAGGGCCTTTTCCTTCTTATGTGACTTTGAAAAACACATCACCTGTACTGTTTCAGGGCCTCTAGACTTGTTTTCAGAAGCACTGCAGTGCTATAGAGTTGAATCAAGGTTTTAAGACCAGTGCTTTCTGGAGGAGATGTAGTTACATCTCATGATGTGTCTCCATGCTTGAGAACAAGTCCCTGAAAGTATACTTTTCAGCATTCCCACAATTATGCCTATTTTACTTGCTGTGTCTGTGTCACTTCTAACCTCAGAGACACTTGTAAACTGTATTTTCTTTTTTTAACTAAAGCACTTTAAGCTCTGGCTTATGGTAGTACCAGCCAGGGACTGAACCTGGGACCTCCAAACCTCAGGTAGGAAAGGTTGCTGGATAGCTACTGCTCTGCCTCCCTGGCCTTTAAGCTGCATTTTCTTTGACTCCAGTAAATGTGCAGAATGGTAGAGTAGTTCCTGAAGGTAAAAGCCCGAATCTAATAGCCCAGAGAAGGCTTGTCACTGTTACTTTCCAGCACATCCTGTCATGTCAGTCAATATTCTGTGCTGTATCATCTTGATGACTCCACAGTACTCCACTCTTCATAATTTATTGATCTCATTCTGTTACTGGATGTAAGATCATTGCCAATATTTTGCTTTTAAAGCAACTGCAGTGAACTTCATTGTAGGTAACTCTACACAAATCCATGTTTCCCTTAAGCTAAAGCCCCAGGTGGGATTGTAGGTCAAAGGCTATATACATTTTAGACATATTTGCTACAAATGCTATCATCTGTGAGATACACCTTTTCTGAGCTGCAGCCAATCAAATAGGTCTTTTAAAACCTTTATAGTCCATAGAGGTATTTTTCTCCAGATTGGTAAAACACAGATACCTATAGTATTTAGCAGTATATGAACACTGGCAAGGGAATCTTATATAAACACTGGCAAGGATTTCAAGACTGCCACTATTGGGTATGATTTCCAACATAAACTTTGTACTCGTAGATGTGCAGTGATAATTACAGCTCTTTTGAGGCCAAGTATTTTTGTTTTATATACCTCAGCCTTCACTTTGTACTGCATGTGCTAGACCTGAGTCTATCTGTCTGAGTTATTCTGTGGACAGTGCTCTGTTTAAGATTGCTGCCTCAAGGGAGTCTGGCAGTAGTGCAGCAGGTTAAGCACACATAGTGCTAAGTACAAGGGCTGGCGGAAGGATCCTGGTTTGAGCCCCCGGCTCCCCACCTGCAGGGGAGTCGCTTCACAGGCGGTGAAGCAGGTCTGTAGATGTCTTTCTTTCCCCCTCTGTCTTCCCCTTCTCTCTCCATTTCTCTCTGTTCTATCCAACAACGGCATCAATAACAACTACAACAACAATAAAAAGAACAATGAAGGGAGTCGGGCTGTAGTACAGCGGGCTAAGCGCAGGTGGCGCAAAGCACAAAGACCGGCATAAGAATCCCGGTTCGAACCCCGGCTCCCCACCTGCAGGGGAGTCGCTTCACAGGCGGTGAAGCAGGTCTGCAGGTGTCTGTCTTTCTCTCCTCCTCTCTGTCTTCCCCTCCCTCTGTCCATTTCTCTCTGTCCTATCCAACAACAACAACAACAACAACAATAATAACTACAACAATAAAAAACAAGGGCAACAAAAGGGAAAAAATAAATTAAATAAATATTTTTTAAAAAGAACAATAAAAAGGGCAACAAAAGGGAAAATAAATAAAATTTTAAAAAAAGATAGCTGCCTCAGATCTTTGTGTATATAGGTGAAATCTGTGTACATTAGATAAAAATGTTTTTGGTTTCTCTGATTTAAAAAAATCAAAAACATAACCAGCCTAGGGAGCAAAATAAAAGATCTCCCCTTAGAGATCTGACTGGCTGCTCACAGCCTTCAAGAGCTGTGAGTGTCTGAGAGGGAACAATGGTTGAAGATGCCCCTGGGTCTGAGGCTTAATGTGTGTCAACCCCTGAAGATTCTACAGAATCCCTAAACAGTAACAGTGCCTTCACCAGAAAGACTAAAGGTCATGGTGGTTAGCTTTAGGTACAGAGAGGGAGACTTTTTTTTAAAAGGTTTTATTTATTTATTAATGAGAAAGACAGGAGGAGAGAGAGAAAGAACCAAACATCACTCTGGTACATGTGCTGCCGGGGATCGAACTCAGGACCTCATGCTTGAGAGTCTGATGCCTTATCCACTGCGCCAGTTCTAAGCTGCCTTCAGGAATGGGTATATTTTCCGTATGTGGGTGGATCGGATTGCTTTTATAATATTTAAGCTAAAAGGAAACAAATATTTCCATATTCCATCTTAGGATTTTTAAAACTAAGCTAAAGTGTGCCGTTTTCTTTCTACCTCTGTTTTGCAGATTAATCATGCAAAGGCAATCATGACTTTTAAATCTTACTGTTTTCCTCTTTTAAAAAAGACCACATTGGGAGTCGGGCTGTAGCGCAGCGGGCTAAGCGCAGGAGGCGCAAAGCACAAGGACCGGCATAAGGATCCCGGTTCCAACCCCGGCTCCCCACCTGCAGGGGAGTTGCTTCACAGGCGGTGAAGCAGGTCTGCAGGTGTCTGTCTTTCTCTCCCCCTCTCTGTCTTCCCCTCCTCTCTCTGTTTCTCTCTGTCCTATCCAACAACGACAACAACAATAATAACTACAACAATAAAACAACAAGGGCAACAAAAGGGAATAAATAAAATAAATATTTAAAAAAAAAAAAAAAGACCACATCACACCGGCATGTTCTGTGCTAGGGACTAAACTTGGAGCATTATGCTCAAGAGTCCATTGCTTTTACATTGTCTCCTATGCCACCCATTTTTCTCTTTAATTCTTACTTACAGAACTATATTAACATTTACTAACCTGAGTCTATAAATGCAGTAGAAAAACAATTCGAAACTGAGAATGCTTAAACTCCAGTTCTTATAACTATTTAAAAAGAAGAAATCTTATTCCTGATATTGCAAGCAGCTGATCCCTTTCAAAGTATAGATCAGTATATTCTTGAACATTACAAAAGTTGTATGTGGTAAGAATAAGAAGTGTGAAAGCAGTAGTAGCAGTCAGCCAAAAAGAAGATAGGCATAAAAGTTCAAATGATTCATTGCTTAGAATAAACACCAAAAAGATTGAGGTTGAAGGTCAGAACAGAGCTCAAATGAGGAGTCCAGCTCCCAGTCTCGGAGTGCTTTTCTTTGGACTTCCTGATGGAATTGCCCTGCCCTGAGCTAGTAGTCAGGAAGTCCCTGCCTGTGTGGGAAGGGGAGACTAGAGCTACCCTGGTGTCTGGGACCCTCATTAAGAAACCATTTGTTCCACTTTCTGAGCACAAAAACTCAAGTCGTCACTGAATATCAGGGAACATACAGCAATAGGTGCATTGTTCTATTTTTCCTATGGTCTAACTGATTGAGTGGTGCATTTTGCCATAGCACGAGCTTAGTATATCTGGAGCAACTGGAGGTGTAAGACATCAGCTGCATCTGCCTATAGCTAAGTGTATGAGCATTTTATTTATTTATTTATTTATTTATTTATTTTATTTATTCCCTTTTGTTGCCCTTGTTGTTTTATTGTTGTAGTTATTATTGTTGTTGTTGTTGTTGGATAGGACAGAGAAAAATGGAGAGAGGAGGGGAAGACAGAGAGGGGGAGAGAAAGATAGACACCTGCAGACCTGCTTCACCGCCTGTGAAGCAACTCCCCTGCAGGTAGGGAGCCGGGGTTCGAACCGGGATCCTTATGCTGGTCATTGTGCTTTGCGCCACCTGCGCTTAGCCTGCTGCGCTACAGCCTGACTCCCTATTTATTTTTTTAAGTCTTTATTTATTTATTTATTTTCCCTCCAGGGTTATTGCTGGGCTCAGTGCCTGCACCATGAATCCGCTGCTCCTGGAGGCCATTTTTCCCCCCTTTGTTGCCCTTGTTGTAGCCTCGTTGTGGTTATTATTATTGCCATTGTTGATGTTGTTTGTTGTTGGATAGGACAGAGAGAAATGGAGAGAGGAGGGGAAGACAGAGAGGGGGAGAGAAAGATAGACACCTGCAGACCTGTTTCACCGCCTGTGAAGCGACTCCCCTGCAGGTGGGGAGCTGGCGGCTCAAACCGGGATCTTTATACCAGTCCCTGCGCTTTGCACCACCGCCCGACCCCCTAAAGACTTTAGTTTTTTTAATTTTTTATTATCTTTATCTATTTATTGGATAGAAACAGCCAGAAATTAAGAAAGGAGTAGAGAGAAAGAGACAGAGACACCTGCAGCACTGCTTCACCACTCGTGAAGTTTTCCTCCTGCAGGTGGGGACTGGGGACTCGAACCTGGGTCCTCACACATTCTAATGTGCACTCAACCAGGTGTGCCATCACCCGGCCCCACATTTTATTTATCTTAAAGATTTTATTTCATGAGAGGAAGGGAAAGACCATAGTACCACTCAGCTCTGACAGGTAGTCAGAGCCGTCCTAAAGATTGAATCTGAAACGGTGGAGTTAAGACCGATTGTGCCTTTTGAGAAGACATTAGCCAACCAGTCCTTTCCTTTGTGTAACCCCAGGTTTTGGGTGCACTTGAGAATGCCACCTCCTCCATTTCACCTTTTCTTGTCTATAACTAAGGATACTAGTACCTGTTCACAGGGTGGTTGTGAAGATTAGATAGACACAAGAACCCATAGAGGAACTTGCTGCTTTAGTAGTGGTAGCTTGTGTTTGCCAGACAAGAACCACCATAAGAGCACTGATTATTAATCTGTTTTGTTTACTGCTTTTGCCTGGCTTCTAGAAAAGTGACTGGCACAGAAGCAAAGCCGAATAAACATTTGATCAAAGAGTAGTGTTGCAATGGCTGACACAATGTTTCCTGTCAGTGAGCTGTGCACTTCTTAAGGGCATTTTTTAATTCCTTGCTATATTGATACAAAGTAGTAAAATGTATTTGTCAAATAAATATAGATGCTTATTATACAATTGTGATTAAAGACCTCACCAACTCAGTGACCAGTGGAACTGAGATAACAGAATACTATGTTTCGAGCACCTGTTATGTGTCAAGCTCATCACTTGATTAACAGATAATGAATTTAAACTATTTCTAAATCATTTTGGGATTTGAATATTGTTTCTTTGATTGCAAAGCAGAATAATCCCTCTCTCAGGTTCTAGTTCATGGAATTTCAATAGAATTATTCCAAATGTTCTTGAAAGTGGTGTTTGAGAAGAAGTAGAAAAGAAGCGTCAGTCACAAGTTCTGATGACTCTTCGTGGTTTGTGGAATGTTAAGTCAGCCATTTAATTGGAACTGGAAAAGCTACTGTTCCCTGTTAAGTTCCCTGAAAGTCCTTTGGGACTTTCTTGAGAAATGTGAACCTCTTTCTTATAGAAAACTCATGGACCTCTTTCTTATAGAGTTAGTGCTCTGTATTCCGTGACACACCTTTTCAGACAACACCGAGGTGGGCAGTAGTACTTAACTGAACAGTCAGTGCTCTCTCTCGCTTCCCAAGAGCTTGTCTCTTGGCAGCTCCTTGATACTCAGCAACTAGGCCATTGCTGTCTCCTTATATATGCCATTTATCTGTGGCACAGTTAAAGAATCTAAGCAACAGTAAATAATAGCAGAGTTGCTCACATTGCTTATTTCTGCCACAGCACTCGTGTACTGTGCTGCTTTTCATGCCTGTCTCCCTGTTAGGCCACGCATTTCAAGGCCCCACTTCCTTCATTCATCTTCATGTTCTTCGTGTCCAGCATAGACTAGGATCACTGAGAAATGTAATCAAGATTAAACTAATGTTTAGTTTCTTGTTTTTTCAAAGTTCCATGAGTGAGGAGGACTTTACAGTTAGTGGAAAGGAGGACACAAACTCTCATGTTATCTTGTACGCACCTTAGTTTCTCCCTCTCTGATCTTATACACACACGCACGCGTGCACGCACACGCCAAAATGACCAAAAAAGCATGTTTTCAGATTCTGGTTAAAAGGTATAAAATACATCTTTTTGTCTCAATTTCTGTAGCTAGGGGAAGGGTTATGTTTTCTTGAAAATAAGAATGTGTACCTCTGGGAACTGAACAAAAGTGAATACTAATGTCTGATATTTTCAGAGTTGCATTTTTATTTTATTTGCCTGGGGTACTGCTCAGCTGTTATTTATGGTGGTGATGGGGATTGAACCTGGCACACCAAGCCTCATATGTGAACTGTTGTGCTTATCTCCTCTGCCCTGTGGTAGCTGGAATTTTTGTTTTACTTTGGCCTCATAATATTCCCTTTGATGTTAAATATCAAGAAGAGGACTTGATTCTGAAATAGTCTTCAAATACCCTGTCAAGGGAGCCTGCGTTTGGCTCTCAAGGCTTTCTGGGCATGGCCAATCAGTTTGTATAACTGTTTGGGAGGAAAGCCCCTCCTGGAGAACTCCATTAGTTTTTTACGTTGTACAGAAACATGATTTTAAATGATCCTGTTCACAAACAACTGGGTGATTCTTATCATCGCACATTTAAAATAGAATGAGGAGGGGCAGGGAGCTGGCTCACCTGGCAAAGCACACATTTAAATAAATGCATGTGGGCCTATGCGCAGGGGAAGCTTCATGAGTGAGGGAGCAATGCTGTGATGATCTCTTTTCTTCTTCCATCGGTCTCTGTCTCTCTCTCCCTCTCTGTTTCTTTTCAAAGTAGAGAGAATTCACCAGGAGTGGGGAGCTTGCATACATAAAAAGTTTCAGCACCAAAATAAATACAAAAAACACTAACAAAACAGAATGAACAGCCAGAGACAACTCACTGGGCAGTGTGCGTGCTTTCGCATATATAAGCAGCCCAGCACTGCACAGGAGTGCCATGGTAGCACTGGAAGCTCCGGTGCTATGGTGTTTCTCTGTCTCTATTGGAATTAAAAAATGACTTTGGAATAGTGATATCACACATAACTTGATGCGATAGCTCGGCAAAGGTAAATAAGGAAATAGAATGAAATTCTCTAGCATTGAACTGGGTCCCAGCCTTTTTCTCTACAGGTTACTTTATAACTGGTTGCAAACATTGATTCCCTAGAAGATAGGTCTCCAGCCATACTGAAAAGAAAAATGGAAAATGTACTTTTTTTTTTTTTGCCAGTGCTTTGTGTCTCTGCTGCTGCAGACTATCTTTAATTTTAGAGACAGAGAGGAGAGACACCATAGCACTTGGAAGCATATGGTCTTCACACAGCATAAAGTGTGCATTCTATCAGGCAACTATCTCCTGGTCCAGTCTTATAAACTCTTAGATTAGTTCACCATGTAAGCTCTGGGACTTCGTTTTCCCCATAGGCTTGATAATTCAGTCCAAAATACTTGAACAGTCAGTAAATCATACCTTTTACTTTCTCCCACCAGTGTGTTGGGACCTTTCTGATTTGTTGGATTAAATATGCAAAATACTTGTTGCTGCCTGACTGAGAAAGGCCTAGTAAAAGTAGAGTTTGCCATCAAGATCAGTGTCTTTAAACAGTGGGTGGCAGGTGACGTGTCCATTTCTAGTAACATAATGGCCTGTCAGAAAAGGTAGGACAGATTTTTTTTTTCTATGCAAAAAATGCATCAGGGCTTTTCCAACAGCCCAGTAGCTTGAACGCTAACCATACATAGCTTTCTGGGTGATCTCACCAGTTCTCGCTTGGTTCTTATGGAGCTAAGGATCTCTAAGCAAGCTCTCAGGACTTTCTCAGAAACTTCTTGGGGAAACCAGAGCCTTAGGCTACTCAAGCCTCAGTTCCTGTGGCTACACACAGGACTTCATTCCCAGCAAGCTCTGTTACACTCTGTTAGCCCAGACTGTGTCTGAAGAAAGGAAAGGAAGAGAGAAGGTAAAATAGTGTTTAAATCACAGTGGAAATGTCCCCGAGTTTTCTCTGTGGGCTGAAGTCTTCCTATGACATGACCTTTGCGGAAGGACATCATAAGGACTTTCTGTCCAGAGAAACATTTGCCAGATTTCCTCAGTCATGGCTGCAAAGACAGCTGCTAACCCAGCAGGGGAGTTATCTCAAAATAGCTGGGTCTCTTTTGCTACTAATGGGTCTAATTGATTTTCACCCTTGGAAGGCAGGTTTCTGCCACACGAGCACAAGTGCTCATAAATGCTCTGAGGACTGGCAGCACTTGGCCAGCTGCTGGCCTGACCTGTGTTCAGAGGCCAGTGGATGGCCTGCACCTCCATACGTTTCACTGGTCTCTGTGGGTGGGCCTGTAAGAACCAGCCAAGGAATGAGCAAACACACAGCTGTGGCATTCCATAGCTGGGGGACTTAGAGCCTGAATTCCTTATCAGCCGGGAACATCAACAAGATACTGCAGCTTTTGTCATCCTTGGGGTTTTTGTTTGTTTGCTTTTTTTAAAAAAAGATAGCTTTGTTTTAGATTCCACACCTCAAGTATTAATAATCTCAAAAGAGTGAGATTGATCTATATTTGTCTTTCTCTAACTTATTTCACTTAGCAGAATGCCTTCAAGGTCCATCTTTGTTATCAATCACAAATAGCGGTCAATTCTTTTATTAGGGCTGAATAAAACTCCAGCAGTGTGCATCTCCCTATCTACTGGCACCTACGTGGTTTCTGTATCTTGGCTGTTGTAGATCCACAGTCAGCACCAGGGTGCAGATAATCTTTCTGGTTAGTGATTTTTTAATTTACTTTGAAAAAATAGCCAGAGGTGGAATTGCTGGGTAATGTAGTAATTCTATTTTTTAAATTTTTTTGAAGCACCTTCTTACTGTTATCCGTAGTGGCTCCTTCAGTTCTCATTCTCATCAGCAGTGCATAAGAATATAGCACTGAGGCTGGGGAGACAGCACAGTGGTTCTGTAAAAGACTTCCATGCCTGAGACTCTGAGATTCCAGGTTCAATCCCCAGCACCACCATCAGCCAGAGCTGCACTCTCACTTGCTCTCTGTCTCTGTCTTTCTCTCTACATCTGTCTCTCTCTCTAAAATAATAAAACAAAATATTTTAAAAATATTATATAGCATTATGGAGGAAAACTTTAAAAACTATAAAATTCACCCATTTTAAGTATGTACTTAAATAATTGTTTTTGTTGTTGTCCCTGGGGCATTAAAATTAAGGCTCGGCAAACTTTTTTTTTTTTTTAATAGACATAGAGAGAGAGAGAAAGGGAGAGACCACAGCACCAAAGCTTCTTCCAGTGCAGTGGGGGCTGGGTTTGAACCTGGCGTGCATGACAAAGCAGCTCCCAGCTGAGTTACCTTGCCAACTGTAAATGATTTTGTAAAATAAATTTACATCATTGTGCAGCCATCACTGCCGTTCAATTTTATATTTCCAACATCCTCAAAACGTCTTTTCCAACCACTTGCTGTCACATCTCATTCTTGCCCCCAGTTCCAGGTAGTTTGGAAAATCTGTATAGATTTTGTCTTTCTTAAACCTCCCACATAAATGGAGTCACACACTCTGCGCTCATTTTATTTTTCTGCCACAAGAGCTTCATGCTTGGACGACTCAACTGCTCCTGGTCAGGTGAACTAGAGACGGAGACTCACCACAGCACCACTTCACTTGTGAGGGGCCCCTGGCATGGCCTCCCCTGGGTGCCTATGGGGTGGGGCTCACACCTGGGCATGGCAGGGTGTGCACCCCACGCAGCCCCGACTACTGATCTTTTATGGCTGACTTTTTTCTCTTAGCGTACTGAGTTGATCCGCGGGTAGTTTGATCGGTACCTACTTCCTTTTTATATCTGAAGACTAATCCATATAGATGTGCTCGCCTGTTTACCAGCTAATGACTTTTCCATCACGTTATTTTTTAGGGGCTACATTGAGGCCTAACAAAGTAACTTGAATGTCAACCTGGAAACATACAGGATTAGAAGGTCAGATACACAAGGAAAGCCCTGGGCCTGTTCTGAGTGCGGATTCGAAGGGCAGAGCCTGGCAGCTCTCCAGGCCTCAGGAGGGCCTCCGCTCTGAGCTAATGCAGCCAAGGCCACCCAGCCATTACCTCACGCCGAGCTGCATGCGAGGCTAATTGGCCCACTGGGTTAGTGTTGAGGTGAACTGATCGCAGGGAGCATTCATCCAGGGGCACACGCGTCTCTTACAGAATAACAGAGCATTGCTCAAACTTCTGTCGGCCACCCTGCAGGACAGTGGATGGTCCAGGCACTGTGCTTGGTTCTGGGGTTGCAGCCCTGCAGTTTCTATGATCAGGCAGAGTAAATAGATGAGTAAGCTCTCCTGCCATTGTGGAAGCCTGTTGAGGAAAGAAGCAGGAAGCAGCCTGAGAGGGAAGGAGACTGGAGCTGCTCCCACACACCTGCAAGACGAGTCTCTGCAGGAGGCTTGGGGCTGACCCTGGCTGGAAGGGTGAGTGAGCAGAGGAGCAGCCTCAGGTGGAGGGAGAGCCGGAGGAACCCGTAGTGGCAGCGGGTCTGGCCTGGCCTGCTGGATCCTCACCAAGGTGATCTGGTGGAGGGCCTGAGCTGCTTCATGCAGGGAAACCCCAGGCTTTGGGAACTTCCTCCTGCACTGTGATTAAAAAGGACAAAAGTCACCAGTGACATTCATCCATGATAGACTTGAGCTGAGGGTAAAGCCAATAAATCACTTGACAAAACTACCTTCTGTTGTTTCTTTTTCCCTGCTTCGATATTTCAGGCATGTATGAGTTCTTACTGCTGACAAAGGAAACAATTTATGGTTCTTTAAAGAAGAAAAGTGCTGCTTTTCACCCATCAGATCAGCAGAGATCCTGACACTAGCTGCTGTGAGAGAGGGGAAATTAAACTTTTTCCTATAGTGACCGTGGGAGCATAAGCTGCCGCAGCCACTTTCCCAAATGTTTGGCAGCATCTAGCAAAGCTGAACAACCTCACACATCCCTCGGCCCTAGGGATGCCATCTCCAGGTGAATTCCTCCTTGTGTACACAGGCGCGAGCCTGGTATAGTCCCTCCTCACAGAGCTGGCCACCCACTCTCCAGAGGTCAAGATGTCTGCACACATGCGGAAGTCTGGGACATCTGTAGTCTGTAGGGCAGGGTGGAAGCCGACTGTATCTAGCCTTGCTCCTTCACTCCCTTCCCTTTTTCTTTCTACCAGGGTTATTGCTGAGGCTCCCAGCAGACTTATTATTTTTAACGAGGGCATGAGACAGAGAGGAAGAAAGGAAAGGAAACCACAGCATTGCTCCATCACTTATTTTTCATTTATTTTTTACCAGAGCACTGCTCAGTTCTGGCTTGTGGTGGTACAGGGGATTGAACCTGGGACCTGGGAGCCTCAGACATAAGCTTTTTACATAACCATTGTGCTATCTCCCCTGCCCTGCTCCATCAATTCTGTAACTTGCCCCTTGTTGGTGCTTTCATGTAGTGGTCGGGGTGGGTCTTCAACCCACATATGTCTTGGAGCATAATGAAGTATGCATTCTACTGGATGAATTATTTCCCAACTGCTCTAAAAGACATTTTTCCCTACCAAGGTTTTGCCTAAGACTCAGAGCTTGCATGATCTCACCACTCCTGGTGGACTTTTATTTTTATTTACTTAAGGACAAGAGAAGAAAGCTGTACCACTTACAAAGCTTGCCCTCTTGCATGGTGCCCCTTATGGTGGCTGGAGGTTCAACTGCCTGGTCAAGCATGGTTAAGTGCACTCTACCAGATGGACATCACCTGCCTCTTCCCACCTCCCACCCCCTGAAAATTTAGCCAAGTCTGGGTATTAACCACATCTACAATCTACAAAATCTCTTCATAGCAACACTGAAATTAGTGTTTGAGGATCGGGCAGTAGTGCAGCAGGTTAAGCACACGTGGCGTGAAACGCAAGGACCCGTGTAAGGATCCTGGTTTGAGCCCCTGGCTCCCCACCTGCAGGGGGTCACTTCACAGGCGGTGAAGCAGGTCTGCAGGTGTCTATCTTTCTCTCCCCCTCTCTGTCTTCCCTTCCTCTCTCCATTTCTCTCTGTCCTATCCAACAATGACATCAATAACAACAACAACAACAAAACAACAAGGGCAACAAAAGGGGGGAAAAGCAAAAAGAAGCGAGAAATTAGTGTTTGTTTGACTGGGTACTTTCACCTAGTCACTCAGACAACATCACAGTGGGTTTACACGGAAGTTCAGTAGGAACTCATGCAGCGCACAGCAACATGGACAGGGCTGGGAAGCATGCTGAGTAAAAACCTAAGATGTCAGTCAGCATGGAAACTTTTACATGACACCATTTATTACATTCACACAGCAAAATTATAGATTGATCATGATTCTCCTGTGTGATAAAAATATGAACTATGCAGTGGACAGCTGACAAGAACCCTAGTAGTTCCTTCAGGGGAGAGAAGAACTATGTGACTTGGACTGGGGTGCTTGAGCACTTGTAGCATTTGTTGTGTAGTTCTGTGATGTTTCAGTCCCTTTTCAGCAGGGAAGTCAGTACAGCACTAGTGAGAACTATAGCGAGCTCTGGAATTTTCTTTTTCTTACCTCTCCCTCTTCCCTAAAGGAAAAACTTCAAAGTATTTGTTGGCCTAGGTATAACTGGCCGACTTGGACCCATTTGCTCCTACAGTTTTCAGACGAAAATTGTGCTCTGTCATGAAAGCATTTTTATCTCACTTGGTTGCACAGTCACTTCAAGGAACTTGAGTTTAACCCTGACGGCTGAGTGTACAGGTCAGCTGGGGAGGTGGGCAGGCATGGCCGACTCTGCCTTTTGCTTCTCACAGGGGCTTCAACAAGGGTCTTTGAACAGCTTACTTTTAACATGTGGAAGCTGTGGTCTCCTGTAACAAGAGGGTGATCATAAATGGAGTTGTTAGGATCCAAGAACAAGCCTGTGTGAAATGCCAGGCCCAGAGTCTGAAGCATGCCAGCCTTCCATAGACTTGAACAGGGAGCGCCAGTGGGGAAGAGAAAGAACACAGCGTTCTGGATGCGACAGATCATGCTAACACTTTAGGACTCCTTCGTGCTTCAGGCTTCTCTAGAGGTGTTTCTGCTCATGGCCTCTCTGCTCTGATGTGACATTCAGAGGTGGAAGAGCCAGTGTCATTTGTTTTTGTGGCACAGAGTAGAACTAGAAAAACCAGGAGACATCTGTGTGAATAGAATGTTCATCTGTTTAAAGAACTAATATTAAGAACATTTGTCTTGTAATGCTAATTGCCACAGTCGATTCAGTGTGCATTGCCAAGGGTGGGAGACTACTCAAGTCCTCTGTAAAGTATGGTTATTATCTCCCCGACTCCTCATACCCCTCAGGAGGTGGAGACCATGGTTGTTCCGCATTTTACAGAGGAGGAGATGGAGGTGTGACACGTGGTGTGATTTGCCAAAGGATTTGAGGCCTTATTTTCAAGCCTCCCACACCTGTTGCTCCTGGGGGTGCACGTTATATGTCATAGCTGCTGCAGACTGCTCCACAATGCAGTGGGGGAGTATTGCCTTATACAGCACATACACATGGTGCAGGGCCAGAGCAGTTAACGTCTGGCCCAGGTTGCATATACTGAGTACGAGCATTTTGCTCTACAAGTACAGCAGACAAAACCACCTTAGTTATCTAATTTCCTTTTCCTGGCTTGTGTTCCCCACTGCAGATGGGTAGAAAACCCTGACTTCTCTGGCCGTGTTTACCTACAAGCAGCTTCCTTTCAGCCATACTCACTCCTACTTTCCCCAGAGGGGGAGGCGATCAAGAATTGGTGACGTTTGTCCAAGCACAGCAGTTCACAGCGCAAGGCAGGAGGAAGCACTGTCTTCTGCAGATGACCTCTAGCTGGAAGCACCCAAATAGCTGGCTCTTTCTAGCGCGCTTCTACCACACAGCAGAAATTAGGATGTGCATCAGTTAGTTTAGGCATTGTCATATTATCAGATTAATTGCTGTAACTTGGATTACAAGTGACGTTGTCATATTATCAGATTAATTGCTGTAACTTAGATTACAAGTGACATTGTCATATTATGAGATTAATTGCTGTCTGGAATTAATAAACTGTCTGGAATTTAAGAATACAAACATTAATTACTTGAATCAAGTCACAAAGTAGTCCCTATTTATCAAGAGACATTTAAATCACTTGTAAAACTTACTCTGGGGTACATTTCACCCATGTTTCTAAATTGAGAAAAAAAAAAACACTGAAATATCAAGTAATTTGTCATTGGTCACAGGAAGAACTGAAGAAAAAAAAAGAAAGAAAAGAGGGCCCAGGGGGTAACACACCTTTACCATGTGCAGGGCCTAGACTTAAGCCCCTGGCCAACACAAGGGAACACCATGCAAAGGGAAGCTTTGTGAGGGCTGAATAGTTTTGTGGTATCTTTCCTCTATGTCTCTCTGTATCACACTATCTGCAAAGTGAGACTCTTCCAGGAGTGGTAGAATCATGTAGGTGCAAAAAAAAAAAAAAAAAAAAAAACTTCTGGCAATGAAAAGAAAACTAATAACTTTTTTTCAAAAGAAAAAAGGCCAGTTCTTAGAAATTTAAAGTCCAGGAGATGGGAGATAAGTCACTAAGTATAAGCTTGCTTTCCATGCACCACATGGTGCCAGCCCCCTGTTGCTGTGGTGTCTCTCCCTCCCCCCTCTACTTACCTCTCCCTAACTCTCCACCTCTCTGTTGGAATGAAAAAGTAGCCCAGCAGTGGTCAAATCATGGCATGCTTGAGACCCCAGCTCATCTAAATAAACAAGTCCACTCCCACTCACTGTCTAGTCATAGCTGTACAAATGTCTGCTTTTTTTTTAATTTAAGTAATTTTTATTTATAAAATGTAAACAGTGATAAGACCATACCATAAGAGGGGTACAATTCCACACAGTTCCCCCAACACCAGAGTTCCATATCCCATCCCCTCCCCTCTCCTGATAGTTTCCCTATTCTTTATCCTTCTGGGAGTATGGGCCAAGGATCATTATGGGGTGCAGAAGTTGGAAGGTCTGCTTCTGAAATTGCTTCCCCGCTGAACATGGGTGTTGACAGGTCGATCCATACTCCCAGCCTGTCTCCTCTATTTCCATAGTTGGGCAGAGCTCTGGGGAAGCGGGGCTCCAGGACACACTAGTGGGGTTGTTTGTCCAGGGAAGTCTGGTTGGCATCATGGTAGCATTTGGAACCTGGTTGCTTCGTCGTGTAGGTGCGGGAGAGATGCTGGAGTTGGCTGATGTTGAAAGGAGAAAAGGGTGTGGAGGCAGCAGATGTCACAGATCCTGAATTCCATTACAAGGCAGGAAATATGCAGCGGACAGGGAACTATTAGAAAGACGCAGTTCATAAACCTATGGGACTACATCAAATTAAAAAGCTTCTTCACAGCAAAAGAAACCACTACCCAAACCAAGAGACCCCTCACAGAATGGGAGAAGATCTTTACATGCTATACATTAGACAAGAGTTTAATAACCAACATTATAAAGAGCTTGCCAAACTCAACAACAAGACAACAAATAACCCCATCCAAAAATGGGGGGAGGAATATTCACCACAGAAGAGATCCAAAAGGCTGAGAAACACATGAAAAAATGCTCCAAGTCTCTGATTGTCAGAGAAATGCAAATAAAAACAACAATGAGACATCACTTCACTCCTGTGAGAATGTCATACATCAGAAAAGGTAACAGCAGCAAATGCTGGAGAGGGTGTGGGGTCAAAGGAACCCTCCTGCACTGCTGGTGGGAATGTCAATTGGTCCAACCTCTGTGGAGAACAGTCTGGAGAACTCTCAGAAGGCTAGAAATGGACCTACCCTATGACCCTGCAATTCCTCTCCTGGGGATATATCCTAAGGAACCCAACACATCCATCCAAAAAGATCTGTGTACACATATGTTCTTGGCAGCACAATTTGTAATAGCCAAAACCTGGAAGCAACCCAGGTGTCCAACAACAGATGAGTGGCTGAGCAAGTTGTGGTATATATACACAATGGAATACTACTCAGCTGTAAAAAATGGTGACTTCACCGTTTTCAGCCGATCTTGGATGGACCTTGAAAAAATCATGTTGAGTGAAATAAGTCAGAAACTGAAGGATGAATATGGGATGATCTCACTCTCAGGCAGAAGTTGAAAAACAAGATCAGAATAGAAAACACAAGTAGAACCTGAAATGGAATTGGCGTATTGCACCCAAGTAAAAGACTCTGGGATGGGTAGGTGGGGAGAATACAGGTCCATGAAGGATGATAGATGACATAGTGGGGGTTGTATTGTTAAATGGGAAACTGGGGAATGTTATGCATGTACAAACTATTGTATTTACTGTTGAATGTAAAATATTAATTCCCCAATAAAGAAATAAATAAAAATAAAAAGAAAGACGCAGTTCAAGTCGTAGGGGTCCTCCAATCACATGTCTGCTTCTTAACCCATAGTTCTGTATTGGTAAGGCAGTTTCTCGAAGATGAAAGTAAAATGTAAGTGGGGGAAGGTTTGGGTCCTGGACCATGATGGCAGAGGAGGACCTAGTGGGGTTGAATTGTTATGTGGAAAACTGGGAGATGTTATACATGTACAAACTATTGCATTAAAAAAAAATTTTTTTTTGTTGTTACTGGATAGAGACAGAGAGAAATTGAAAGGGAGGGGGAAGATAGGGAGAGAGAGAGAGAGAGAGAGAGAGAGAGAGACCTGCAGCCCAGCTTCACCACTTGTGAAGGTTTCCCCCTGCAGGTAGGGACCAGGGGCTTGAACCCGGGTCCTGTTGCATTGTAATGTGAGCACTTAACCAGTTGTACCACCACTTGGCCTCCCAAACTATTGTATTTACTGTCAACTGTAAACTATTAATCCCCCAGTAAAGACATTTTTTTTAAAATGTAAGTGGTGTGGTCCGGGAGGTGGCACAGTGGATAAAGTGTTGGACTCTCAAGAGTGAGGTCCTGAGTTCAAGCCCCAGCAGCACATGTACCAGAGTGATGTCTGGTTCTTTCTCTCCTCCTATCTTTCTCATCAATAAAATCTTTTTTAAAAAAAAATGTAAGTGGTGAGGAAGTTAAAAACCAGCCCAAGGTTGTAGAATTCATTCTGAGACTCTTTCTGTAGCTCTGCGGGAGGCAGGTGGAAAGTGCCTGCAGGCTCTGAGTGACCCTGAATTCTCCAGTGCTGCCCACCGGTGGGAGAGAACACGAACCTGGTTATTGTATGCCAGCCTCCAATTTATTCTGAAGCCCTAACTACCCATGGACTTCTCTTAGTGGATAAAACTCGTCCTGGCTGAAGGGGTTAGCTGTTCCTGTTGTCAGGCAGTAGCAACAAGCTTATGCTACTGCTTGTGACAGAATAATGCTGCTCGGCCTCTTAGCATCTTCTGTGCTTCATTTTGGTTTTACACTTGGTGTCTTGGACTGATTCTTGGTGCTAAGCTTCAGTTGAAATGGGTTTGTTCTTTAGTATTGAATCTCTCTAAACATTAGGCTCCAGAAACCATTTCTGTCTTCACAAACCTTGACAACCAGTGTGACCTTTGACACAACTGCTGCCCAAACCCCAGGTGTGGGGCCTGTCCAGTTTACATGGCCGTCCAGTGCTACTCCACATCTACAGATTGAGCAGTGGAAAAGCAACACTGCTCTTTTTGTTCCTGGGTTAAAAATACATTTACTTCAGCTAAAATAACTAGATTAATGGCCAAGAGCCAGTGCAGAAGTGGATTTTCCATTGTTTAAGGAGGCCAAATATTTCTGAAGAAAGAGGGATCCATAGCTGAATCTAAATAATAAAAAATTGAAGAATACAGTCAACTTTAAAGCTGAAAAACTTACTGCTTTCTCTAAAGCTGATTGCAGTCTCAGATCTTAAACTTTTTTTTGTTAGAATAATTTTTTTTTATTTTCCCTTTTGTTGCCCTTGTTGTTTTATTGTTGTTGTTATTGATGTCGTCGTTGGATAGGACAGAGAGAAATGGAGAGAGGAGGGGAAGACAGAGGGGGAGAGAAAGACAGACACCTGCAGACCTGCTTCACTGCCTGTGAAGCGACTCCCCTGCAGGTGGGGAGCCAGGGGCTCAAACCAGAATAATTTGGTTTATGCTTGGTTTTAACTTTGAAAGTCCTCACTAATTCATTATGTTGCAAAAGTGATCTGTTAATATTTTAAGAACTATATCAAGAAATCAAAGGAGGTAGAAGATAGCTCGCTTTGGTAGGGTGCATGCCTTGCCATGTGTGAGAGCTGGGTTCAAGCCCCAGTACCACATGAGAATGATCAGACCACTGGGGACATTTGAGGAGACCCAGCACACAGGAATACCAAACAAGAAGAAATAATCGGATGATAATAGGAGGAGTTGGGAAAGCTTGAAATTATTGCATCATAAAATAAGAACAGTATGGTTTTTAAAAGGAATACTTGAAATTAAATTTAACATAATATCAAACATTTGGGGTTCAAAAGAGTAGCTTCTAGAGTGTCTGCCTTGCTGTGAGTGCAGTTGGGATCTAAGCCCTGAACCACAGGAGTGCATGACCCCTACGGAACTTTGGAGTCCCTCTCGATGGCTCAGCTTTCCACTGCATGAAACAGTGGTCCAGGAGTAGTAAAGTCATGTAAGCACAAAGCCCCAGCTTGTTGAAAGAGAAAAAAAATTAGTAACATCAACAAGGGCAACAAAAGGGAATAAAAAAAAAATTAGTAACATTTTGGGAGACCGGTGAGAGAGCTCAGCTGAACTGTGTATAGGCTTTGTTAAACCCGTGTCAGTCCCGGCTCCGCCACGTGGAAGGAATCTTCAATGCTATGGTGTCTTTCTCTTCTTCCCACTCTCTCTCCCTCCCTTCCTCCTACCCCTCTCTCTTTGAGAAAGTCGACCTGGAGCAGTGAAACCCCACTGACAACAACAAAGAAATAAAACCCTTTTCTTTCTTTTTTTTTTTAAAAATTTTATTTTTATTATTGAATAGAGATAGCCAGAAATTGAGAAGAGGAGGGGAGATAGACATCCTTGCACACTGTAGTCTGTGCACTTAACCAGGTGCACTGCTACCTGGCCCCCCAAAACTTTTCTTTAAACACAAGAGTGGGAAGGCCCAGTGGCCTTGCTCAAATTTGTGGAACTCTGGGTCTGATCCCTAGCATCACACAGGAGCAGCAGGCAGAACTCAACAGATGATTTATTCACTGTGCTCACTCTTCTAAAAAAATTAAAAATAAATAAAAAGAAGAAGAAAAAGAAAATAGAAAAGGAAAGGGTTGGACCGGATAGGTGCCTTAGTGATAATATATATGCATGAGACCCTGGGTTCATCTCTAGCACCACGTTTTAAACAGTGTAGGGATATGTGAAGTTGAGGATATCTGACAGAGATACAGAACAAATGAACAAAGGTGGAAAATTGGAGAAAGAAGATTAGATAAGAAAGCAGGGTACGTGAAGTCCTTCTCGAGTTCCAGAAAGAATTAGAGTGAACAGAGGACAACAGGAACACAACAGACCTGAAGAGCTTAATTTTCTTATGCATTGAGTGCTTGGTAACAGGAAGGAGAAAATATCCACACTGAGACAGAACACATGAATACAAAGAAGTCTTCCAGAAGTAAACAAGGGGAAAAGTCACGTCAAAGAAATAACTGATAGACTTCTCAACAACAAAAAATATTAAAAATAGGGACCAGGCATTGGCACACCCGGCTGAGGGCACAAGTCACCGAATGCAAGGACCGAGGTCCATGTCCCTTCTCCCCACCTACAGAGTGGAAGCTTCTGAGTGGTGAAGCAAGTCTGTAGGTGTCTCTCTTTCTCTCTGTCCTACAAAACAAGACAACAGAAGGGGGGGGGGGGAATGCCTTCCAGGAATGGTGGATTCATAATGCCAGCATGGAGCTCTAACCATAACCCATGGTGGTAATTAAAAAAAAAAAAAAAGCAACTTAAAAATACTAAAGATAGTGGAGCAGTATCTTTAAAATTCTAAGGGAAAAACTTTCCATTTAGAATAATTTACCTAGAAAATATCAATCAAATGCCAATATAAAGATCACTTCGCGCTCCCAACGACCCCAATTACTCTCACACCTCAGTGCATAGTTAATTCTTCGAAAATGATCTCCAGTGAAGAAGAATAAACAAAGAGGGAGAAGTGGAATCCAGTTAATGAGCCCTAATACTGGGGACCAGAAAGGGACATGCAAGGGTAATCACATGGTGGACACAGACCAGACTGAGCAAAAGTACACAGAGCCCTCAGAAGAAGTCCTGGGTCACAAGGTCAGATGACAAGTTTGTGCATCTGGAAAATACTATCAAAGGGCTTCTGCCAGGTCTGGTGAGGTATGTGGGAAGTTTTAAGGTAGATATATAGGAACCTGGGGAGATATGATGAAACAGTAGTTGTTTCCAGGGAAAATAAAAAGGCTGTACCAAGAACGGAAGTGGAATTCTCAGTACATTCCAGGGCTGGGAGATGGCTCTTCCTGCAGACACACCCTTTACCTACCCTGTGTGAGAACCCAGGTTCAAGGCCCCAGCCACCAGGTGGGTGCTTCGTGCAAAGGGGGAAATTCCAGGCATGGTGGATGGGTGCTGTGGTCTCTCCCCCCACCCCTCTGCCTCTTATCCTTTGTCTGGGGACAAGGAGTAAAAATCAAATCACACATGCACTCTACCAAAAACAATGAACGGCTACACCTGCAGAAATAGGGTGTCACGAAGTCCTCAGCTCAGTCTTCGCACTCAGCTGTGGGCATAGTATCGAGCACATGGAAGTTGCTCCTTATGTTCTCAGTGTATCGGCCTATCAGGAGAGTATACCAGTGACCACTTAGCAGGCTTCAGGCTGGCCTGTGTCCTGTACACCATCAGCAACACCCAGAGCCACACCTTCCCTGACTAGAAAAAGTTTCAGAAGTTCCTGTTCAATTGACAGTCAAAACGTTACACATACAGCTCAGTTCTGATTATGAACATCTAGTAGTTAACATTAGTTGGACATTAATCCATTTAAAACTGAAAGGGGGGGTTGGGTGGTAGTGCAGGTAGTGCAGAGCGCAAGGACAGGCGGAAGGATCCTGGTTCAAGCCCCTGGCTCCCTACCTGCAGGCGGGGGTCGCTTCACAGGCGGTGATGTAGGTCATCATCGTCAACAAAAATAATAACTACAACAACAATAAAAAAAAGGGCAACAAAAGGGAAAATAAATAATAATAAATTTACTGAAGGGGGGGCAGGTGGTGGCACACCTGGTTGAGTGCACATGTTACAGTGTTCAAGCCCCCGTCCCCACCTGCAGGAGGAAAGCTTTGAAAATATTGAAGCAGGGCTACAGGTGTCTCTCTCCTTCTCTGTCTCCCCCTTCCCTCTCGATTTCTGGCTGTCTCTATCCAATAAATAAAGATAATTTTATTTAAAAAACAAAACAAAACAAAGGGGAACCATGGTAGCAAGACAGCTCACCTAGTAGGGGCCCTGCTTTGTGACGTGGCCACTCCAGGGTCAGGACCAGCCCCCACGTACTTGCGGAAGCTTTGGGCCTGTGGTGTCTTTACCTTTCTCCGACTCTTTCTTTTTTATGTAGTAGAACAATTCTTTTTATTTTTTGCATTTCAGTTTTTATTAGTAACTTAATACTGGTTCACAAAACTACAAGACAGCACCATTTTCACCATCAGAGTTCTGTGTCCCCATTCCCTCCACTGGTTCTCCCAAGGTCACAGATAATGGGTTGACTGTATCTATCAGTCTATCTGTACATTTGCCCATTTTTTCCTATGGTCCTGTTTTCTCTTCCTTTCTAAGTCACACCTACACCTACTACTACTTCCGAATGTCCTTTTCCCCCCCTCTTGTCTCCTGATAGAATTGTGTTCCAGAGCCCTCTAGTCATCTCCTCCTAACATTTCTCCCCCTCTGGGAGCATGGACCAAAATTCTTTATGGGGTGCAGGAGGTGGGAGGTCTGGCTTCTGTAGTTGCTTCTCCACTGGGCTTGGGCATTGGCAGGACGGTCTATACCTGCTCGGACTCTTTTCTAACTGAAAAAGTCAACCTGGGGTGGGAAAGCTCTGCCAGTGACAGAAAACAAGAAATCATTATCTTTTGAGCTCCTTGCCCCTGCTGTCAGTCATAGAAATCTACAGCTGTTCAATGGCCAAATAAATATTACTTGCTTTGTTGGCTTGTTTTATTAATTTTGTTTGTTTGTTTGTTTTGACAGAACGTTATGGAACAGTTCAACCCTGGTCTCCGAAATTTAATAAACCTAGGAAAAAATTATGAAAAAGCTGTTACTGGTAAGTATTTTTGTTTTCTGATTTATAAATACAGAGCACCTTTAAAAGCACCTAATTATTTTAAAATGTTTAATATTATCAAAATCACTTCAACTGATACAACTTTGAAAATGTTTAATCGTCAGAAATTTGCAATAATAGAGTGTTAATATAGCTGAAATAAATTGATTAGTAAGCTACTTACTGCCCAAGTCATGCCTTTTACACAGTTTTTTATATTGTCACAAACATGTTTTCAGCTGTTTAAATTCTTTGTGAGCTAAAAACACACAGAAACTGTGTGCTTAATGTTCTGTGGACTAGAAATCATTCTTTTTTATTTATATAAAGGAACTTCTTGCCTTTGGACATATCACTTTGATAGTAATGTAAGAAGTAAAATTTTTAGTCTGAATGGTGTTTTAACTCATAGGTGGATTCAGTTCCTTACTTCAGAATGAATGCTTTGTTTAAAAATGAATTCAATGAGTTTTGTGTCTTTGTGAGCCAGTGTTTTGCCAGTTTGCTAGCATTTGAAGTAGCTTACACACATGGCATGTTTTTCCTGCTAAAAGGAGAATGTTATCAGTAGTCACTTTCAAAATCTGAGGTGCCAGCAGTTACCAAACTCTTTAAGACTTATTTTATTTATTTTATTTCATATGAGCTAGAGGGTGAGAGTTTTACATGAAAGAGAGAGAAACAGAAACCAGTGCGTTACTGCAGTCCCTGCCATACCAGGGAGTAAAACCAGGATAGAAGTCCTGTGCCGTGCCAGCTGAGCTGTTTTCCCAGCCACAGACCCCAAATTCTAGCATACTCAAAACAATTCTCCTCAGGAAGCACGTATCACTCCTCAAATATATTCAGACAACATGGTTTTTAGGAGTTTCCCATGTGTTTTTTAATGGTTTTTAGATTTGAAGGTGGCTGCAGATAAGCTTGCGGTGTGTCTTCAACGTGGCTCTGGTTTCTCTTTCACCATATACCCTTTGGCTTCTCCCTCATGATATCCTGAAAATATACCTGTGCCCCAACCCCGGCAAGGGGGTTATCCAGCTGGTTAGACTTTGGACCTTGTTTGTCCAGGGTACTACTGTGTAGTCACTGAGAAAGTAAACTGCTTGTGTACTTTTTTCTGCTCTGTCTGCCAGACACTTCTGGTGCTGGGAGATGCAGCACACCCCTTCCTCGTCAACAGTACCAGGGATTCCTGTAGTTGTGTGCCCCCGAGCTAAGGACCAAACCTTGTCTAGGAAGCCTTCTACAGCTGACTTTTGCTAGACAGTTGCTTACTCACAAGCCACAGTCACTGCTGTGGATCTTCCCATGAAGGAACCACCGTGACCTGGTTTTCTTTATAGCAAGAGTGGCCTCTCAAAGGCAGTTTTACAAGGTGACTCAGGCATCTGCCAGTGGCTTATCCTCCTGTGAGCAAGGCTTCTCTTCACAGGGCAGATCACTTTGACACCTTCTGAGACGCTTCTGTCCTTCGTAAGGTATTCCCAGACCTTCTGCAGGCCATCTGGTTTTTGCCAATGCCACTGAGGAATTTAAATATGGAAGGCTGTTGATAAAGAGACTGGAGAGGTATCTCGGGCAGCTGAGCTGAGCTTTGCGTGCACAAGGCCTGAGTGCAATCCCTTACACCACGTATGACAGTGAGCAGAATAGTAACTTGGTGTTACCGCTCTCCTGAAATATAGCAGTAGGGTATTCACACATTCAGTTTCACCACTCCTGGCCAACTTTTTGCTTCCTTTTACATCAGATAGGAACAGAGAGGGAGGGAGAGGAACCATAGCATCAGACCTTTCCCTGGTGCCATGACACTTCCATGTGGTGCCTGCCAGGTTTGTCCCCATGCTGTGCACATGATAGGGCTTGTACCTTCCCCACTGAATTCATGAATCTTTAACTTTTTAAATTATCTTTATTTATTTATTGGGTAGAGAAGAGACAGCCAGAAATCAAGAGGGGAAGTGGAGATAGGGAGATACCTGCAGCCCTGCACCACCTGGCCCCCATAAGTCTTAAAAAAATGTGTAGCACAGTTAGGCTTCAGATGTGCAATCCGTAGTCCGGTTGTAAGAGCTAAATTATACTGAGGGCTAGCAAAGGGCATGGGGTGAATCCTGTCCCCGAAATTGGAGCAGTGGGGATCAGTGGGAGCCTCATAGGCTCTGGACCAGCTAGCAATCCCCGAATGTGAACGGTGCAAGTAGAAAGGACAGCATCCAAGCCGGGACCTCCTCGGTACTGGCATGATGAGAAACGAGGGGCGTTGTGTCTGTGTGAGACTTCAGTCACCATTACAGGGAAACATAGCAGCTTAAGATAGCAGTAGCTTCTCTCTCACGGTCTGGTGAAGGCAGTGCACATCTCGCTCACTCCTGTCACTGTGTATCAGGGGCCTGGACTGGACTGGACTCGTTCCCTCCTGCAGCTTGCTCCAGGAGCACCAGACCCTCAGAGAACTGCACTGGTTGATCATCCCTCTGGCCAAAACAGCTTACACGACCAAGCCACTCAGCCATGTAGTTGGCGCTACACAGGTTGCGGGTTCTGGGAGGTGGATACCTTGCAGGCTGTTGGTTCAGAAGTCTACCATGGGGGGCCGGGTGGCAGCACACCGGGCTAAGCACACATCATACAAAGCACAAGGACTGGTGAAAGGATTTGGGTTCTGGCCCCTGGCTCCCCACCTGCAGGGAGGTCACTTCACAGATAGTGAAGCAAGTCTGCAGGTGTCTATCTTTCTCCTCCTCTATCTTCCCCTCCTCTCTCAATTTCTCTCTTTCCTATCCAACAACAACACAAATGGAAAAAAAAAAATGGCCTCAGGAGCAATTGATTCATAGTGCAGGCACCAAGCCCCATCGATAATCCTGGAGGCAAAAAAAAAAAAAAGTTTACCATGAATCCCACAGAGTCTGGATCCACCCTATGGGCACTGGGAGGCCATTGGAGTTTCTTGAACAGAACCATAACTTAATGAAATCAGATTTTAAGGAAAATTATCTGTAAGCATAGATTAGATTAAGTAGTTATCAACCACTAGAAAAGAAATCACATGCTGCATAGCTTTTTTTTTTTTCCCACCCCGGCTTGGCTGGGCCTTCATGCTTACAGGATTCTTCTCCCCAGTGGCTTTTCTTTCTCTCCGCTCAGTCCCCTCACCCCACACCCAAGAGAAAGTGAAAGACAGACAGAGCAGGAGAGAGGAGAAACAGCATAGGGCTGCTTCAACACTTGTGAACTTTTCTCTTCGTGTAGTCCTCATAATGCTAAGGCCCCAAGTCCGGGTCCTCACACACAGCAAAGTATGCTCGCCGCTGGGTGAGCTGCCTCCCAGCCTCCTGTGCGCCTGTTCCTGCAGCTGTGAGTGGTAGCAGCTCTCTCAGTGTCCACAGAGGGAGCAAACAATATGTTATTTCTTATTCGAGGCAAACTATGTAATACTAAAAGTTGACTCCCTCATAAACACAAGGCTATTTCACTAGATTGATAAGGTTAGTTTTACAAAGTCAAGTGCTAATGAGAAATTTCAGCTTAATGAGTGGATGCAAACCAAGAACTTTGTTGGGATATTGTGTAACCTGGGTGTCATTCTCCCACTGATTGCTTTTAGCTTATCAGTGCCTTTGAAATCTTCATGCTAAAGTATTACATACATTAACTTGACAGTTCACTGGCGACCAGCCTTGTTTCTAGGTGGAGTCATCGTTTACAGTTCTGGCTAAGAGTCAAAAGCACCAGAATTTCGAAGCCAAGTGCCTCCCACAAATTGATGTGTGCTGCCTCGAGGGTCACACACACTGACCTTCCACATGGCCTCTAATGTCTCCACTCTTTCCTCTTCATGAAATGGAGTGATAACACCACCGGCCCGTGTTTTAATATTGTTGGCTACATTAACTGAAGCAGAGACTTGGAACGCCTACATACTGCATCTGTGCATTTGTTTATAATTATATTTTGAGGTTATCCTGTCTTAGAAATGGCATTCTAGTGGGTCCGAGTGGTGGTGCACCTGGTTGAGTGCACATGTGACAGTGCTCAAGGACCTGGGTTCGAAGCCCCGGTTCTCACCTGCAGTGGGAAAGCTTTGCAAGTGGTGAAGCAGGACTGCAAGTGTCTCTGTCTCTTTCCCTCTCTATTGCCCTTCCCACTAGATTTCTGGCTGTGTCTATCTAATAAATAAATATAATAACAATAAAAAGAAATACATTTTCAAAAAGAAAGTAATGGCATTATAGTAGAACGATACACGTCCTCAGCTTGTATCTATATGTAGTAGAAGCCATCATCGCTCTTGTAATTTTTTAACTTTATAGTAAATGCTAAAATAGATTAATTTGTCATTATACACTACTTTTTTTCCCCTTATATCTTCAACTGAAACAAAACAAAGGCCTGGGTGGTGGTGCACCTGGTTAAGCACACATATAACCAAGTATGAGGACCTGGGTTTGAGTCCCCACTTCCCACCTTCGAGAGGGGGGACACTTCATGAGCTTGAGGCAGATCTGCAGATGTCTTATCTTTCTTTCTCCCTCTCTACCACCCTCTCTACTCTGTTTCTCTCTGTCCTAATAAAAATTAGAAAGAAATATTTTTTTAAAGCATTGGAACAAAACAAAACGCAGCATAATAATCTTCAGGTGAACTTTTTTTTTTCTTCAGAGAACTACTCAGCTCTGGCTTGGCTTACGTTGGTGCAGGGGATTGAATCTGGGACTTCAGAGTCTCTTTGCAGAACCATTATGCTGTCTACTCCCCCACCCTGTTCCCAGTTGAACTTCTACATTCATTCTGTGATACCCTCTCCTCCCACCAAGTTTTTTTTTTGTTGTCAATGTCACTGTCACAAGGACTTCATGGCTCTGGACTGACTTTGTCAGAGACAGGGTGTGTATGTGGGGGGGTGCAGAAATGGGGAGAGAACACCCAGCACCATATGGTGGGGGGAGAAGTAGACCATCTTCCCAGGTGAGCTGCCTTACCAGTTCTCTTTGCAGTGAAAGGAAAGGATTCTGAGACTCGGGAGAAGGTAGAGTGGACTTGGGGCCCTTGGTCCTAAGTGCACTCCCCAGCACCACATCCGCCAGAGTGCTGCTTCTCTGTTTCCCTTTCTCTCCCACAGTGATTAATAAATCTTTTAAATGGTTTTTTAAATGTTTTAATTATCTTTATTTATTTATTTGATAGAACCAGTCAGAAATTGAGAGAGAAGGGGGAGATAAAGAGACAGAGAGACACCTGCAGCACTGTTTCACCACTTGTGAAACTTTCCCTCTGCAGGTGGGGACCGGGAGCTTGAACCTGGGTCCTTGCGCACTGTAACAGGTACGCTCAGTCGGGTGCCCCACCACCCAGCCCCTAATAGATCTTTTTTTTTTAAGTTTTTTTCTAATATTTATTTTATTTATTCCCTTTTGTTGCCCTTGTTGTTTTATTGTAGTTATTATTGTGGTGGTTGTTGTTGGATAGGACAGAGAGAAATGGAGAGAGGAGGGGAAGACAGGGGGAGAGAAAGATAGACACCTGCAGACCTGCTTCACCGCCTGTGAAGCGACTCCCCTGCAGGTGGGGAGCCAGGGCTTGAACCGGGATCCTTACTCAGGTCCTTGTGCTTTGCGCCACCTGTGCTTAACCCGCTGCGCTACAGCCCGACTCCCTAATAAGTCTTTTTTAAGGAATCTCAGATTCTTGAGGACTTTTTTTTTAGCTCACCAATTATTTCTAATTTTGTTTATATTTATTTCTTAATATGAGGGGCAGGAAGAGTGAGAACCAGAACAATACCTGGTCATGTGGTGCCAGGACCCCAGCTCAGGGCCCTGAGTTAAGTCCAAAACTCTAGCTACTGCACTACCTCCTGGGCTACTAACTCCCCAATCTGCTGATTTCCAAAGTTGCAGAAGAAACTGATATTTATGAAGCCAGTCTTTAAGTAGAACAAAACTTTTTTCCCCAAGAAAATCACACTGAGCAGGCCAGGTCTTAGGGAATTCCAAGCTTGCTAGTTGTATACTGTCAATCACCCCAAACTAGTCTTGTTGTGACGGAAGAGAAGGAATTGATATTAGCAACTTCTAGTAGTTCATCCAGAGATCACTAGGGCACTTTATGCTCTTTTTTCTTCTTCTTCTTCTTCTTCTTCTTCTTCTTCTTCTTCTTCTTCTTCTTCTTCTTCTTCTTCTTCTTCTTCTTCTTCTTTTTTTGATTACTAGTAGGTTAAAGATTGTGAGGTTACAGTGTGTTTCCACACTACACCCAGCACCAAAGTTCTGTGTCCCCACCCTCCCACCTCCAGAGAACCACCATCGTTGTCACAAGTTTAGAAACTGTTTGCTTGCTTCTGTTATTTTTCCAAGTCCATGTGTATCAGATCTCTAGATTCCACGTGAGTGAAGCCATCTGCTAGTTGTCTTTCATCACTTTCCGTATTTCCCTTAGCATCATCACCTCCAGTTCCATCCGTTTTTTCCTCAAAGGACACAATATATTTTCTGATTGGAAGTAGTACTCCATGGAGTCTATATCCCAGAACTTCTTTAGCCAGTCATCTGTTGATGGGCATTTAGGTTGCTGCCCATCTATGCTGCATTTCCCCCCCTAGAAGATTAAATAACTTATCCAAGAAAGTAATGTGGTTAAAAGTCAAGGTGGAGTTCCAGCTAGGTTGGTCTGTCACCTGGTACATCTCCCCTGCACATCCCGACAAGAAAAGGTGGGAGGAGGGAAACTATTTTTTTAAATTTTTTAAATTATCTTTATTTATTGGATAGAGACAACGAGAAATTGAGAGGGAAGGGAGTGATAGAGAGGGAAAGAAAGAAACCTGCAGCACTGTTTCACCACTTGCAAATCTTCCTCCTTGCAGGTGGGGACCAGGGGCTCAAACCTAGGTCCTTGTGCACTGTTATGTGCGTTCAACCAGGTGTGCCACAACTTGGCCCCAACAAAAACTTTAAGTCCAGTTTGTACAATACTAACTTTTCCTGTCCTGTCACCACTACCACTCCCCTTCCCCCCCCCCAAGCAGAGCACTCATATTTCCTTTATTTTTTTCCTTGAATAGTATTATATTTAAGATTTTATCTGTGGTCCGGGAGGTGGCACAGTGATAGAGCTTTGGACTCTCAAGTATGAGGTCCCGAGTTCGATCTCCAGCAGCACATGTGCCAGAGTGATGTCTGGTTCTCTCTCTCCTCCTATCTGTCTCATAAGTAGATAAAATATTTTTTAAAATATATTTTATTTGCTAACATTGGGGGAGAGAGAGTCTCAGAACATCACTCTGGCACATGCAATTCCAAGGATCAAACTTGGGACCTCAAGCTTTTAAGTCTAAAGTTCTAGTCACTGCATCACCTCCCAGGCTGAGATAATATATTTTACACTTCATAGATTACCATCACCACTGGCACCCTCACCCCTGGGACAGTTACATCGTTTGTGTTGAACAGAACATGTGAAACTGTTAGACAGAGCATGTACCTAGGCCACCCCACACAAGTGCTAACTGTGGTGTTGCAGGCCTGTCACCCAGTAGCACAGCCAGCTCAGAAGAGGTCAGCTGGACTGGCTGTGTGTACAGACTGTGGCACTGGTATCAGAAGCAGGGCTGGACCACATGGCTACAGACCCCATGGCTGCTCTTCAGCAAGTGCAGGGCTGTGTCTGGAAGTGCTATCAGTGCAAGCCCTGCCTACTGAGAGCCACATCCACCACAACTCAGATCTTCCTGTGGCCTGAAGGGCTGAGGGGCATTTGGGAGAGAACCTTTGTGCCACTTCCCCCTTTCCTTGTCTAAG